>NW_027413175.1:0-241110 GCF_048544455.1 Silene latifolia | reverse complement strand
GTCATTTTGCCAATGAGACATGATTCACACGTGCCATATGTAGAAAAATCGAATGCGGGAATAGTCCCATTATCGACGAGTTTCTTTACGCGTTTCTCATTTATGTGTCCCATTCGACAATGCCATAGATAGGTTTGATCTTTGTCACCAACCTTTAATTTCTTATTATTCATGTGTAATACTTCCGTGGTTTGATCTAAGATGTAAATTCCATTCATGGAAACTGCTTTGCCATAAATCATTTCATTGAAAGAGAAAATACAGCTATTATCCTTTATTGAAAATGCAAAACCGTCTTTAGCAAGTACGGAAACAGAAATAATGTTCTTAGACAAACTGGGTACATAGTAACAGTTATTTAAAAATAACTCAAAACCATTAGGGAGTTGGATTACATATGTTCCCTTCGAGACAGCAGCAACTCGTGCTCCATTCCCGACTCGCAGGTCTACATCACCCTTTTCGAGAGGTATGATGTTCTTTAGGTCTCGCAAATAATTACACATATGAGAACCACAACCAGTATCAAGAACCCAAGTTCCGAAACTTGCATGGTTAATCTCAATCATATGAATATAAGATGACATACCAACAGGAACGACGCGGCCTGCTTTGATGTCCTCACGGTACACGGGACAGTTTCTCCTCCAATGTCCAGTCTTGTGACAATGGTGGCACTCAATGTCACCGCCCTTTCTCTTTGCCTTGCCCTGTGAGCCACTAGTCTCACCGGGCCCACTCTTACCGTAACCTGGCTTTTTAAACTTTGGCTTACCTACAGCTAGGTCGCCATGAGCCTTGCCCTTACCTTTACCCTTGTTGAAAATCATGAGAACATCCTGCTTCATGCTCCCACTCAATTTCATATCCTTCTCGGTTTATACGAGAAGGGAGTGTAGCTCATGAGGACTCTTTTTCAAGTCATTCATGTAGTAGTTCGCCCTGAAAAGGGCAAAACCATCGTGAAGAGAATGAAGCATACAGTCAATGACTATGCTCTCACTGATTTTACAATCAAGTGCCTCCAATTTCTCGACATTCTCAATCATGTTAAGAATGTGTGGGCTAACCGGTTTGCCCTTTTGGAGTTTCGCATCAAAGAAGCGACAGGTGTGATCATAAGTAACGATCCTCGGTGCTTTTGAGAACTCGTTAGTGAGCGTGGTGAAAATCTTGTTTGCACCCTGAGCAATGAAGCGTCTCTGCAAATTGGTTTCCATTGCAAAGATGAGTACGTTCTTTATCGCACCCGCTTCCATAACGAAGTCACTATAAGCGAGTGACTCGTTGACTCCTGCATTGGTGTGACACCCCGCGAAAAAGCGGAAAACATAACTTATAAAATTAAAGCGGAAATTTGGAAGTTTTTGAAACTTTTACTAATTAAAGCGCGGGTTCGTTAAAATAAAAAACACAATAAAGAATGCGGAAATAGAGTTTAAGTTATACAAACGTGATAGACAAAGGTGAGGGAAAATATATCCCTCGAATGACGATACAATAAAAGGTGAGTCTAAACAATCCTAATAAACCAACTCCTAGGCCAAAGTGCTCGCTAGCTCACACATGTCTTCACCCCATGAATGCACAACTAATACCTGTCATTCATGTAAACATGAACGAGTAACCCAATTCTTCAATATTTGTCACTTGAGTAAAAATGTAAACAAACGGGAATGAACCATTGATAATAAGCAAAACAAGCATTAAATTATAAATGACTCAATTTAATTGAACAAGTAGAATAATTCACTCATATTTGAGATACGATAAATAAATGAGAATGAACGGATCAAAAATTCATATTATAGGTAAATGAGACATTTCATCAAATTTTGACTTGAATAAATAATAAGTTCTACATTTATGATTAATGTGAGAAAAATAAATGAATGAACGATATTTAACGAATTAAGTTATATATGTTAGAAATCTATATCTCTATACTCAACATATTCATATATGTTTTAATATTAATTTAGTCATAAAATTAAAAGGTGATCTTATGCATGCAAACAATAAGCAAAATAAGGAAGAAATCTTCATTCTTACATTGATGTTTCGGATCAAAGGGCACAAGAGAGTTCTCCTTCTCTCTTGTTCTTGAGCTTTTATTAATTGGATGAACAAGGATTCAAGTGGAGAATCCCTCCCAAGGTTTTATACCCAAGATAACAACTTAATAAAATTAATATTATTATTACTAGAACAATATTAATTTTGTGTAAAAATTGATCCAAAAACTTATTTGATCTCTCTATTATTTCGGTTTAGAGAGAGGGAGGAGAAGGAAGATTTTTATCTTTCTAAAATTCTTATTTTAGATGAATGAATGAATGATATTCACTAGTCTATTTGATAGTGTATATTAGGTAAAGTAATAAGAAAAACCCATGGTTTTTCTCATCACAAAACCGGGTGGAAGGGGGGAGGTTTTGATGCCCAATGCATGAACAAAGTGTTCTTCACAATGACCACTAGGTTTGCATGGCTAGTTTTAGGTAAATCATTATGCTTACCACTCACTAAATAAACATAATAATTTTCTAATACTCCCCATTATTTCGGTTTACATGGATAAAATGGACTCCATTTTATGTTTGTCAAATTTTCAATTTGTCATATGTCACATGTCACATAAAATTGTTATGCATTTTTAACATATTAAAAATCAACGCATTAATAAAAATACGTCATATACAAAAATCGACTTAGTAATTCATAATTACTTGTACCAAAATATTTTATCAATTATAAATCACAACATCTTGTATTTATAATAATTTATTCATTCAAATGCAATTGTTTCCTTAAACAATAATTTCATCTAAGTAATAAAACAATTCGATTACTTAGACCGTATCTTATTTAATCAAATTTCAATAAGACACGTAAATATTACTTCTAAAATCGTCCGTCAATTTTAAGTAATTTAATTGACCTGTATCGTCATACGATCAATTAAATGATCAATTAAGAGTGTTACCCTATAGGTATGACCTAAGGGGATCAATCTGTCACCACCGTCTCACGACGAAATGTCAAACTCTAGTCAGCCAATCATTACTGATATGTGTGGACCAGTTGACAGTAAAAATACTTCCCAATTGTATTCTTTAAAATGAGACTTAAACATGTGATCATCATGATCAACAGTTGTTATCGCCTTATTGTCGGAGGACACATATTCCAACAATCTCCAACTTGTCCTCGACAAGTGTGCGTCACCAACTCTCTTGTCCTATTACTATCTCCCACTCAATGCAAGGTGTCTTTCAGGTCGTACTTTCAAGTGATCATATCGAGAGTGGTTTCCTCGATCTGGAGAAATAACTGATTGACCGGATTTATCCACCATGGATACATTCCGAGCGTGGCCACGCATTTCCAGTTCATTACTCCTCGAGTGGCCCTGAGATATTGTTATAACCCTGACTAGGGGTGGACAATTCCTATCGCACTCATTCCCTTCGACTAGCCACAACCATCATAACCCAAAATATGCCCATTTGACCCCATTTACGAAGGTCGTAGTAACACAAATCAAAGTTAATCTGAAACTGTGCCATCTTAGGCGAATAGTCTTTAGTCAAAAGAATCGACTCATTAGAATACTATAGTAGCTCTCGCCACGACCAAGCTATATAAATTTGCCATAACTCTATAAGCGGTCATAAGGCCCGACAAAATGTTCCTAACAGTCTGCCTATGTGATCGACTAGTCATTCTCATATGACTTCATGGCACTTGAACTTGCCATCAATCGCATCACATTCTAGTCACTTCGAGACGTCACCTCATGTAAGTAACTATGGGCGAATACAATGCTAATCCGTGTTCACTTAAACGGGGTTCAATTGTCTCTACAACCCGTTGGATGTAACAAAGTATAAGGTGAGTTAATAATAACTCAAACGACAAATGTCGACATCACACTCGGGTAGTTAATACCGTATTACAACCTTGTGATGCATATCGTAAGTGTGTAAACACTTGTTGATTGCAATAGAAGTTTAACATATCATGTGTCCATGTTTTCAAACTTCTTTTAATCGCATTTTCCTTTACGTTCATGTTATCTATCATAGCATGAACCTTACCAAGTACACATCTACGTTCCCAACCTCGGTTTCGGCTCTTTATCTTGAAAGAACTTCTTTGTCGATTATCACATAACAAACGAATTTGTGGTGAATGATATAACTTGTACTGATCAAGTACTCCACCCACACACAATGCACTAGGTATATGTTTTGTAGAATCTTGCAACAATTGTCAAGATGATTAGCCTAGCACTTCTCACAAGTCCTAGCATATTAGGAAAAATTAGTTTTGAGTAACTTCTTATTCAACTAAGTATCTTTCCAAACTTCCTATTTCTCCTTTTAGCTTGAAAAGTTTAGGATTTTCATAAATCCTTACATGTGTTCGAACTGCAATATGTGCAACCTCTTGACACACAACAGAGTCTTCTTGTCAAACCATGAAATCGCTCATCAAATTCTCCTTGAGAATTCATGACGTTTCTTCTATGGCTTCCCAATGATCCATCATGCTCTTATGCATATGATTTATTTTGGACATGTGCATGATTATTCTAATGGCGGAAACATTAGTAACCTTTAATCATGTCATCAACTATTCTTAGGTTCAAGGAACGACCATGACTGCTAATGGGAATTCCATTTTCATTTACACGAATAACCTACGTTTCTCGTTGATTCGATGTGTATGTCTCAATACCTATCCAACATCTCATGATGTAATTGGATTCATCATAGTCCATTTTCATCCAGAATTGAAAACTCAAATACTTCTTTGTGAAAGAAACTACTAGCTCGTCATTCTCAATGAGTAGTGAGTTGTAAATTTTTACAAGATGATTGCTCCCACTAAATTCCATGTCTTCACATGATAATTTCCAAAACTCCCACTTAATTCCACATGTTTCGAAATTGACTACTCAATCGAAACATTCCAAGAATTGGAATATATGTTGCTTCGCAAAGTTATTAAGATGAAACCATATATGTTCCCATCATATCCTTTCAAAATACCTATTTTGAAAAGGTTTCAATCTCAACCTTATGGAAAGAGATCTTAATCTCCAACTCATTCATTTTATAATGATTCGTGGTAATGTCATTATTTAAATATGAATAATATCTAATACACGTCCTTCAAAATACCCTTTTCGGAAGGAGGTTTAACCAATTTATTTTCATAATGAGGTTAAGTAATGGCATTAGCGTGGTTAAAACTTAGCTATTGAAGATATCGGTATATCAATCTTTGCAACTTCTAGTCATAAATCTCATTTATTTTCTAGGATGTAACTTTGATTCATTTAGGCTCTTAAGTAAATATCAATGTTGAAACTATTGGTCAAAATTTATCATAAACTAGTCAAAACTCTTGTTAAGACTTTACATTAATCATTTTTCTTCCAAAACTTTCTTTTGGTCTCCTCGTGTAGTTATCTTGAGAAAATATTCTTTTGATTACTTCACTTGGTCTCTTTTGTCATGTAGATCTATTCGAGACCATAGATCTCATCTATTCGTGTATACCGTATAAATAGATATACCTTTTTAAAAATCATTCTCCCTTGCGTAGATCTCATTTACACAAGTACACAAATCACAAGTACACAAATTTATCTTGGTGTTGTGTCCTCATTTTTCTCCCACTCTATCTTTAGAATAAATACACTAGAGATTCAAAGATAGCATATGAGACACAAATAATGATTTTTGAAGTATAAGGAGAACTATCTCATAGTTTGACTAATAGTTTTAGATTTCGTAAGTGTACTTGGTGATTAACTTTCCTTTAAGAGAGTTCATTAACTCAATATCACTTTGTAAATGATCATACACAAGTCTTTAGCTTGTGGTCATATAATGAATCCCATCATTATAGTTGTTTATTAGATCATTTAAGTGAATAATCATATGTTTCTATGAGCAAGCATGTATAGACGAATTTCAGAACAAGGATAAAAATGATAAAACGGGTGACTTGGGTTGCAAACCAAGCCACCATTATCCAAAATACAACCAATTATCCAAAATACATTTCCATGTCGAACACGGAAATCAAAAGGTTCTAAAATTCAAAACATAATTGAAATAAGACAATAAAAAGCGAAGCTTCATGGAAGCTATTCCTAGCTTCTCAATGGTTTCTCAAGCTTGCTTTTCTTTTCCCTTGTCCTTGCTTGGTGGAGGCCCTATTTACAATAAAAAGGGGATACATTATCACAACTTTGTATCACAATACCATAGTTGAATTAGAAACATAAAAGAAAGGATAGTCATTTACCTACTGGAGTGATCTTTCCAGCCTTAATATCACCAAGGTATTTGGAACAATTTCTTTTCCAATGTCCAATACCATTACAATAATGGCATTTATCAAGAGGACCCTTCTTGATTTTGGAAGTGCTAGCTTCATAAGTCTTAGCTTTGGTGAAAGTGGGAGCTTGCTTCTTACCCTTCTTCCCATTCTTCTTGAATTTCTCCTTGCTTTTAGTGCTAATGTTAAGCACATCCTTGGGTGGGTTGACATTTAACCCCATGTCTCTTTCGGCTTGCACAAGTAGCATGTGCAACTCTTCAAGAGACACGTCCTTGTCTTGCATGTTAAAATTCACCCGGAATTGAACATACGCTTTGACCTTGGATAAGGAGTGTAGAATCCTATCTACAATGAGTTCTTTGGGGATTTCAACCTTTTGAATCTTCAAGGTCTCGACTAGCTCCATTAATTTGAGAACATGAGGGATAACCTTTTGGCCCTCTTTGAAGTCGAGATCGAAGAATGCCGCGGCCGCCTCATGTTGGACGATCCGCGGAGTTTGTGAAAACATTGTCACAAGCTTGGAGTAGATTTCATTAGCGGTGCCCATTTTAAAGGCTCTCCTTTGGAGATCCGCCTCCATCGCAAAGATCAACACATTTTTCATTACGGCGGACTCCTTATGGTAAGCCTCATATGCTTCCCTAGTGGCGGCGGTCGACCTAGTATTAGGTTCGGGTGGAGAGGCCTCGGTGAGGTAACGAAGCTTGTCGTCACCTTGGGCGGCTAATTTGAGTTGGGCATCCCAATCGGAGAAATTTGACCCATTCTTTTCAAGTTTACATCGATCCATGAAGGATCGGAGCCATGAAGTATTAGCGAGAGGTGTGGCGTTTGGGTTTGGAGTAGCCATTTGTTATGAGAAATAGAAGCGGTCTACAAAACAAAATAGAAGGAGTAAAACAAATGTCGTTTTCATAATAATACTCGTAAAAATAAGTTTAAACAAGTTTTATTGCATTTATCTAGTGACCTCTACCCAACTTGATAAATGATTCCAAGACCCAAATTCATATTAATTTAGGCATCGGTAAAGCCGAAAAACAACCCTTATCAATATAACTCGGTGGATTAACCTTTTAATCGATTCTACTTTTAGAACTCTTGGTCGATAAATTTACATTAAAATTTATCTTTAGCCCGAAACACATCCGGCAACCGTCGAGAATACTTTCGTTGAGTTCAACCCAAATTTCGAATAAATGTGTCCATGATCCAAACCTACATAAACTTGGGCATCGGTAAAGCCGAAAACAACCCTCATCTTTATAAATTCGGTGGGTAGACATTTATCACCCCACTTCACCAACGTAACAAGGTTTGTCTTACGGTAAAGCCGGCTCAACTCCCTTGCGAAACTGATACTTCATGGGTTTCTAATTTTTGGTAAGGCCAAGTCTCAATTGTTTATTTTAGCGAGAGGTCATGTCAATTTATTATCTATCACGTTTTAAGTGAACTAAAGCGGTGAACTACGATAATTGTAATTGACACGGTCGATAAACTCGATTAAAAGATAATGCATGTTTTAGTTATGGCGATTTAGCGATGCATGCAACATATAAATAAAATGCAAAGCATAAAAAAATAAAAAAATCCTAGTATGGCCTTCCTAAAATAGAAAATCTAATTAACTATTACATATTCGGAAACCAACTCCATTGGTCCCTTGAACTTCGGTTGTGGCACGCATCTCGAGGTAACACCGTCTTTATGTATCGCCTTCTTGAATGACACCGTCTTCATGGAACTCCGGAATAAATAAATAAATTACATAACAAATTACATAATTTCCTATTATACATATGTAATTAAAATAAAACAAATCTATTAAATTACAAAACGGTGATGCGAGATCACAATAAATTATAACCGAATCGATATTCCCATACATTTCGGGTAATACCAATTAAAACTAAGGCCATACTAATTAAAAAAATACATAAAATAAAATTACATAAAATAAAATTATGACAATCATAAATAAAATGCAGCATTATAATATGTATGAACATGCCCAATTTTATGCTAAATCGCCTTTAAGGAGCCAATATCGTATATTACACGGTTTTTACGGATTTGCGTGATTCAACGTTTTATAATCACAAAAATTTCATAAATTCATATTTATGCACAAGTTAATTACCCTAACCTCTTAGGACTCAAAATTAGTCTCCACTAACTATTTGACTATAATTAACTCATATTTCTTAAAATTGTTCATTAATGGACTTAAAAATACAATAAAATGCTATAAACTTCAAATAAATCACAAAAATTCTAAATAAATTTGAAATTTGAAATTTAAACTTATGAAAATTCTGGAAAAATACCATGACACTCATAATGTTCAAAAACTTAGGTTAAAATTTCGTAAAATTATCGGAAAAACTATGTTGCGGTTTATCGGATTTATCAATAATAATCATAAAAACATGAGAAAAATTATATACATCAACTTTTCAATTTTATATCTGAAAAAGATAATAAAATGCAACATGTGATGTTTTTCCTTAGTCATGGAGTATGTTTTAGCAATTATTCACTAATTAAATCACTATTTATGCTATTTTTTTATCAAAAATTCATAAATCATGCATAGAGACTTCAATATAGCCTATTATTTTACACACATCTTGTAAAATTACATGTGACAACATACTAAATTTCTATGAACATATTCGAAATTTATCTCATATTAACCTATTTTTCTTCTAAATCTGATTTTAAACATGAAAAATCCATATTTTGAGCATAAAACTCCAAAAATTCTGAAAATTTACAGGTCATCTAAAAATAAAACATGTGATAACATATCCAAAAATCACTGGAAAATTCGAAGTTTAGCTAATTTTAGTCCGAAAATGACATTTTAATCATAAAATCACATTTTTAATGCCATTATTATATAAGATGAATAATAAAAATCCATAAATTAACCAAAATATCCTAAAAACATTTACGCACCAGAAACTTTAACATGCATAATTTTATTTCGTGATATATCATAATAACACAAATTTACAAGTTTTATATGTTAATCGTATAACTCGGAAAAACTATAACCGATTTGCATGCAAACAACCAAGGCTCTGATACCGCTTGTTAGAAATCTATATCTCTATACTCAACATATTCATATATGTTTTAATATTAATTTATTCATAAAATTAAAAGGTGATCTTATGCATGCAAACAATAAGCAAAATAAGGAAGAAATCTTCATTCTTACATTGATGTTTCGGATCAAAGGGCACAAGAGAGTTCTCCTACTCTCTTGTTCTTGAGCTTTCCTTAATTGGATGAACAAGGATTCAAGTGGAGAATCCCTCCCAAGGTTTTATACCCAAGATAACAACTTAATAAAATTAATATTATTATTACTAGAACAATATTAATTTTGTGTAAAAAATGACCCAAAAACTTATTTGATCTCTCTATTATTTCGGTTTAGAGAGAGGGAGGAGAAGGAAGATTTTTATCTTTCTAAAATTCTTATTTTAGATGAATGAATGAATGATATTCACTAGTCTATTTGATAGTGTATATTAGGTAAAGTAATAAGAAAAACCCATAGTTTTTCTCATCACAAAACCGGGTGGAAGGGAGGCAGGTTTTGATGCCCAATGCATGAACAAAGTGTTCTTCACAATGACCACTAGGTTTCCATGGCTAGTTTTAGGTAAATCCTTATGCTTACCACTCACTAAATAAACATAATAATTTTCTAATACTCTCCATTATCTCGGTTTACATGATATGGATAAAATGGCCTCCATTTTATCTTTGTCAAATTGTCAATTTGTCATATGTCATATGTCACATGTCACATAAAATTGTTATGCATTTTTAACATATTAAAAATCAACGCATTAATAAAAATACGTCATATACAAAAATCGACTTAGTAATTCATAATTACTTGTACCAAAATCTTTTATCAATTATAAATCATAACATCTTGTATTTATAATAATTTATTCATTCAAATGCAATTGTTTCCTTAAACAATAATTTCATCTAAGTAATAAAACAATTCGATTACTTAGACCGTATCTTATTTAATTAAATTTCAATAAGACACGTAAATATTACTTCTAAAATCGTCCGTCAATTTTAAGTAATTTAATTGACCCGTATCGTCATACGATCAATTAAATGATCAATTAAGAGTGTTACCCTATAGGTATGACCTAAGGGGATCAACTGGTCACCACCGTCTCACGACAGTAATGTCAAACTCTAGTCAACCAATCATTACCGATATGTGTGGACCAGTTGACAGTAAAAATACTTCCCAATTGTATTCTTTAAAATGAGACTTAAACATGTGATCATCATGATCAACAGTTGTGATCGCATTATTGTCGGAGGACACATATTCCAACAATATAAAGTATGAGACGGGTTTTAAATAAACCAAACACGAATTTAAATCGACTGAAGAAGGTACACGACCCGAGGCTAGGCCATGGCTCAACCACATGACTAGGGCCAAAACTGTCACCAACACTCTACCTAAACAACTACCCATCTCAGCCAGGTAACTACCCAAATCAGCCACTGAAATCCCTGCTTGACTGTCCCAAAACAGCCCACTCAATCGCGTTAAAAATAGTCCCAAAACCTTGCAACAGAACATCCCAAAACAACCCCACCACAGTCCATGAACAACTCTGAAAAACCTACACAAAGTGACCCAAAAACAGTCCTAAAACAGTCCCTCATCACCCCCACGAAACAGCCTGCTCAACACATTATAGCGGTCCCAAAAATGCATAGAAAACCCGTCCCACATCAGTCACTCTTACGCCCCAAAAACAGTCCCGAAAAGCACCATTTTATCCGTCCTAAAACTGAGCCCAACTCAACCAGTCACGGCTCCAAAGCCGAGACCAAAACAGTCCACAGGAATCAAAATTAAGCCGGGAGTCTCTTAACTGACACTCCGTACCAAGTATTTTTTATACAATAAAGTTAGACTATGAAGGATAACAGTTGTGGTTAAGGTAATCAGAATATCAACATCAACGATGAAATGACGACATTTTATAGAACCTTTCATTTATACCTCTCCCATGAAAACACCCAAATATGGAGGCATATACCTCAAGTAAAAGTTGAGTTCCAGTTTCAGATTATAGCAAATTAAATCATACTCAGTTTTCTACAAATAAAACGAACGCAGAGTGTGTGATATCCCTATCAGTAACAATCGGAGGACTGGAGTATAAAGAACTCGTTGTTTCAGCCTGCAGGAAGCTAATATACACAGAAATTTACGGTAAATGGTAAAGCTAACTCAGTTGAACAAAATTCAACCCCAATACGAAACACACGGAAAGAGCAACCAGAAATAAAATCAAAACAGAATCTAAATGACCCAGTTCAGAATCATTTTGAGACGGTAAGTAACATACAAATGACAAAAAAAATACAAAGACCAAACTTTAATAAACTAGAGCATATAAAACGACGCATAAGACGGAATTTCGACGTTTTTGTCGAGTAACCTATCACCGTTACCTGTTTTTGATCTCTTAAAGTCCAAGGAACCGTCCAAGGGTGACCTTAAACCCAAAAATGAAAGAAAGTAGACCAAAATCCGAATCCCTTGTAAGACGGTCGTTCTGAAATAGGACGAAAGGTTTGCCCTTTCTTACATACAGAGAAGGAGAACGAGATGAGGAAGCTATTGGTGTAAAATTTATCAAATTTGGTTGAGAATGGAGCCGGGATCTGGGGTTGGAGGTGACGAAAATGGTGACTATGGCTCTGCTTGAGGTTTGCTGTGGTTTTGTTTCTTTTTTTGTTGTTGTTCTCAGCTCTCTCGACAGGAACAAAGGAAATGAAGGGGGGTGGTGGGGACGAGGGATTATAATAATAATAATAATAATAATAATAATAATAATAATAATAATAATAATAATAATAATAATAATAATAATAATAATAATAACAATAATAATAACAACAATAATAAGAACAATAATAATAATAATAATAATAATAATAATAATAATAATAAATAATAATAATAATAATAATAATAATAATAATAATAATAATAATAATAATAATAATAATAATAATAATAATAATAATAATAATAATAATAATAATAATAATAATAAAAATAACAATAATAACAATAATAACAATAATAACAATAATAACAATAATAACAATAATAACAATAATAACAATAATAATAATAATAATAATAATAATAATAATAATAATAATAATAATAATAATAATAATAATAATAATAATAATAATAATAATAATAATAATAATAATAATAATAATAATAATAATAATAATAAAAGGGTTAAGTAAATGTAGAGTGTGAGAGGGAGGTATGAGTGTTGTCAATCTTTGACTGTTCGAGCTTAAAAATAGTCTCACATATGAAAATGTGACGGTCTATGGCTAGACGGAAATTCGTCTTAAACCTACTATAATTTAAGACGGAGCTTTATTATTGTTGCTATTAATATTATCCGACAAAAATATTTATTTTATATGAACAAGTTTGTGAAAATGAAACTTTTATAAAATTTATGTTCAAAAGGAGATTAATTAAATTAAATAATTTAAAAATATGAAATGAAGCAATCGAATGGTTAAATAAATTTCAAATGTCAAAATGAGAAATTCGCGGGTGTTACAATCACCCCATCTTTTAAAAAGTTTCGTCCTCGAAACTTGAAGGTAGAAATAAGAGGTTATAAAGGTAAAACTGGACTTTTGAAATTGGTAACCCAAAACATTAAAATGTCACTTATCGTAAGAATTAAAATTCTTTCAAAAGTTTCAAATAAAATTTTCCGACATAACCAGGTTCTCATCAGAGGAACGGAAGTGTTCTCGTTACGTATTCAAGAACATCACATTCCAAATCAAAGATAAGGTCAAAAGGCAAATCATTTGAATAAATAGAAAATCAAAATGCTTTCCAAAAATTTATGGAGAGTTTTCAAAAGTATAGGTCTCATTCATGGAACGAAATTGCTCTTGTTGTGCACACAAGAACGCTAACTTTCCAACTCAAAGAAAAATTTAAAACAAAAATCACTCGCCGACAAGCGTAGAACAAGTTATTAAACGTCTCCAATAACGAGTTCTAACATCCGATCAACATTAAAATCAAAAGAGAAAGGTAATTTACTCAAATTTTCTTTCACAAAAGCCAATATAAAAATAAAAGTTTCACTTTTAAACTCAAAAGGGAGTCAAGTTTGTGAAAAGATAGCATCAAACCTTGGCAAAGAAATCACAAATAGATCAAAGTTAACAGAAATTGGATAAAATTTAAAGAAATTTCGGGTTTAGCATTTAAAATCATGATAAAGAAGTCTATACTCAAAGAACAAATCGGGAATTGAATCAAATTTTCCTTTTCAAATTTTAAAATAGGTAAGGTTTGTAAGAGTAACATAGATTCTTAACAACGAATAATAAAAAAAAAATGATAGCTTGAAAGTTTAGACATTGTATAAAATGAAAAGCAATTTAGACAACATAAATATTAAGTAAGCTAAGAGAGTCCAAACTTACCCAACAAAAAGAGCTATGATGAACATCGTAGGGGTAAGAATTGAAACAAGGTCAACAAGGAGGTCAAAGATAGAGATTTTATAGGTCACTAGTATCTAACTCAAGGGAGGAGCAAGATGAAGCGAGGAAAGGAGGTATGAACGGTAACACTTATGGTCAAAGAGGAAGGGGAATTAGATAACAAGGAAACGCCAGGTACTCAAATCTCGAACAACAACATCATCCTGAACTGTTCTGAAAGCTTCCTAACCACAAAACTTATAACCACATAGCTCCCAAAGATTTCCTCAAAACACTTATGTCACTTCATCCTAAGTCATTCCATGAAACAAGGTACTTCACAATAAGTGTGATTTCACTACTCCAAATCCTCAAACACCTACAAACAACCTCCACGAGATCAAGGTCAAAGCTTCAACCTCTATCGATCTTAACTTATAATCGCATCTCAAGAACTCTGGCTAATAATCATCATTACCGCAAAGTGAATACCCAAATGAGATTCCAAAGCTAACAACAACTCTCGCCTAACATGGTTCTTATGTGATCATCACAACACTCACAAAAGTATACCGACTATGCTAACCTCAAGCTCAACTCAAACTTTCAAGTAACACTTTCATCACCAATGACCAACAACTCCCTAGAGGTGTTTCCTTCTAAGCTCTCATCATAAACCTTACTCCATGTTAAAACCCCAAGCAACAATACTCGAGTTACCAAATTCTCAAGTTCTAAGTATGAACAACAAGGCCAAGTTCTATAACCTTAGTAACATATGCAAATCACACTTAACACACATAATCCACCAATCAATTATACTCACTTTATCAAAGAACTAGGTATAAGAATCACTAAGTATGTCTCACCACATTACCTAAGTCCTTCCAACATCACAACTTCTCAAAACCAAGGGTTATGGGTCAACACAAACAAACTCCACAAAGCTAAATTATCCAACCACAATTAACATCTCACAAAAGAAAGAGAACTATCAAAAAGGCGTTAAGGGAGGATAAGCAAGGAATAAAGGACAAGTTGAGAGGGTACAAGAGTAACTTCCAAGGAAGAAGAAAAGAGAGTTTAGAAGAAGGATAGGCACCAAGAGGTAAAGAATAAGGCAAGATACACCAAGAGTAAGGAACATCTTCGAGGAAGAAAAAGCATTCTTGAAAACTTGGACAAATCTTCAATCTTCGGCAATAGGCACCCAGTCTTGATCGCAACACGGGTAAGCTTATGGTTTGTCAATCCAAGGTCACAAAAGCAGATGACAATCAACAAACATGTTAGAACCTACCACGAAGCATACACATAGAGACTACCAACTTAGGTCCTTAGTTCTACCCATCTCTCATTCATTATTCAAGGTCGAGTTCAAATTTAAATTTGGGGTACACGTGTGTGCGTCGGGAGCAACTGATGTGACCATAATTAGCGCATATTTAGCCCCCGAATTAGCCTTGTTCCCATGCTTTTTAGTGCATATTTGGGTCATTTCTTATCTTTAGTTCTTTGTTTTGCATATTCTTTGAGATTTTGATCCCTTGGTAGGAAAGGAGTAAGAATCTTGCATTTTCATGGCAAAACGAGACTAAGTTGATCGAATCCAATGACCAAGCATCAAGGAGAGACAAGATTAGAAGGCCTTTGTACATATGATAGTAGAAGAGCAATGTTGAGAAATGATCCTTGAGTCCCCAAGGAAATCCCAAGGAATTTATGAAGAAAAGGGAAGAAAAGAAGAAGATTTCTTCTTTGAGTGACAATCCGTGCGGATTGTCACCAATCCGCCGTCCCCCACTGCACAATCCGTGCGGCTTTCCTCTAATCCGCTCGGATTCCATCTCCACAATCCGCCCCGATTCCCTCGAATCCGCTCGGACCCCATCGCGAGAATCCGCCCGTCCCGACCTTATTCCGCCTTGATTCCAAAGACAAAGACGATTTCCTCTTCTCCAAGCTACGAAGAAAGAAGCCCTTCCTTCGAAAAATACCGGCTCCTCCTTGCTCAATCTAAAAGTGTAATTACTAGTTTAGCCCTTAGTTAACCCTAATGCATCCTCCCTAATTTCCACTATAAATACCCCATTAGTCTAATTAGAGGAGCATGTTCTTCTTATCAATAATTAGAGTAGTTAATATCAATCAAATCTCTCTTTAGTTTTGTAATCAACAATTAATCAAGTTCTAATACAAGTTTTATTTCCTTAATCTCTCTTTTGTTCATCCTTTATTTTGGGTAATTGAAGATTATTTGGGTTATTGTTGGGAGATTGACAACCTTTCAATCAAGCATCAAGTACTTCTTTTATCTTTGCTTTATTATTGGAATCATTAGTAGGTATAATTCTCTTAATCCCTTTTTAATTATTGTTAATTACTTTCATTTATTCATCATGTTTCATATTGTTGGTATGATTGACAACCTTGCTAGCATGATCAACATGATAATGAGTGAGTAGTCTCTTAGCTAGGGTTAATGGGTGATTAGGGGAAACCAACATGGGGAATGATTCATGCTTAAATTAATATGCTTTCATCTTTTATTTGCTTGCTTGTTTTGATCTCAACTCATGCACATGTTATATTTGATGAAATGCTAAGCCTATGAATCCTTGCATTTACTATCATCTTCTATCTTTTCAATGAGACTTGTAAGACATAACCCAACTCGAGTCTCATTAGACCATGCATGTTGTTGAGTAGGGAATATTAAGTCGACTTGTAGGTGTTGTACAATCTAATCGATTCGGCTCCGGGACCCAAACTTTCCTAGGATTGTAAGATATAACCCAACTCAATCCATCACAACAATAGTTGCTTGCTTATAATTTGAGAACATGTTTGTATGATCAATTCCCATGATTCCCCTATGATCCCATGACACCCTAGTGCTTTTTAATCAATTGTTTACACCCCTTTAATTCATCTTGCTTGTTTATTTTCATTGCTATTTTAGTTTAGTGACCTTCTACATCAACCCAATTTGTGACACCCCTTAGACACCACTAGCTGCAATAGAAATCTCATTTCAATACCCGTCCCTTGGGATCCGACCTTTACTTGCCTCTTTACTAATTGTAGAGTTGTTTGTGAAGCTATAAATTGTGTTTTGATTCGGACGTGACCCAACGACCACACTTTTAATTGTGAACACGAAACGGACCGATCAAAAATGGCGCCGTTGTCGGGGACGATGTTTGTTTGATTTAGATTTCCTTTTTATTGTTATTAGTTGTGTCTTTCTTCGCCTTGGGGAAGTAAAACTCCTCAAGGTTTGTTCTAATTGTTTTCGAGTTGTTTGATATTTTGCATGTCAAGAAGGTTACAAGGTGATTTGTTACCTTTTGACCGTGAAATCGAAAGAACCTTGACGAACAATAGGAGACTTGTTAGGAGGAATTTAAGAGGTATTAGTGAAGTTGGTCAACCCACTAGTGAGTTCATCAACCCTTTCGCAATAGAAGGAGAGGAGAACCCATTACACAATACCCCACAAAATCCACCTACAATGCCTAAATTCTCGTCACACTCCGTACCCACCGAGGAGAACCTACCAAACGGTACTCCTACACCGCAACATCTAACCGGAAATTTTATTGCCAAGTCCGCCTTCATCCAATTAGTTGAAAGGAGCCAATTTGGGGGGATGCCTAGTGAAGACCCTCATTCTCATATGGAAACCTTTTGC
Source organism: Silene latifolia (assembly GCF_048544455.1). Lineage (NCBI taxonomy): Eukaryota > Viridiplantae > Streptophyta > Magnoliopsida > Caryophyllales > Caryophyllaceae > Silene > Silene latifolia. Next base: position 223,493 of record NW_027413175.1, on the reverse strand, counting down.
GACTATTGTGATGCAATCTCTCAAACGGGTGTGACTCAAGACTAAATTAGATGGGTCTTATTTCCTTTTTCTTTAATCGGCACCGCAAAGCAATGGTTGAAGGGCCTTGATAAGGCCACCCTCGGGATAGATTCTTGGAAGAAGTTGGTGAAGGAAATGTAGATCTATATACAAATTAACATACTCATATATGTCGAAATTAATTTGTCATAAAATTAAATGTGGATTTTATGCATGCAAACATAAATAAAATAAGATAAGAAAACATTTTCTCACCATAAAGATTTCGGTCATAATGGGCACTAACAAGATCTCCTTCTTGTTAGTTCTTGAGCTTTCCATTAATGGATGAACATTCTTGACTTCAAATTAGAAGCCCTCCAATTAGTAGCACCCAAGACAATCCCTTAATCCCACAAATAAACATGTACTAGATGTTTGTATTGTAGTTTACCTTAAAATCTATTACTAATACTCATATACTACTTCTAGTAATCTTAGTAATTTATATAAACAATTTAGATTAAAATCTCATCCTTTTTGATGAAGATGGAAGAGAGAGAAGAGAGGAAATTCTACATGAACATCTTGCATGTATTATGAATGGTAGTGTTAGGAAAAATAAAGCAACCAACACTACTCATAAAGAGTGTGTGTGCCGCCCAACTTTAGCCTAAAGGAGCATCATAGCTTTCCTTTTTCTCTTATCAAAAATATAGGTGTGTAAGAAAGTGGAGTAGGTTGCAAGGCTAGTCAAGAGTAGTCATCATGATGTTTATTTTATCAAATAAAATAAAACAACCAAAACCCACTAACACACCCTCCATTTTCGGTCCATTCACTTAAAATGGACTACCATTTTATTTTGTCAATTTGTCATTTGTCACACAATATGTCACATGTAGTATGATACATGTTACTAATTAATTAAATGCATATTTATCACATAAATATCATTTTATAAATTAATTAAATTACATTCAACAAATTGACTAGTGATGCTTGATCACTTAAATAAAATGGGTCATATAGTTATAATTCACAACTTCTTGTAATTATAATTAACCATTCATTCTTATCTTTATTGTTTCTCAAACAATAAATAATTTTAGCAACAAAGCATTTTATTACTAAAATAAATCTTATTTAATCCCATTACAATAAGATATCAATATTCTCTTTCTCACAAATCGAATTGTTCAATTTTAAGGAATTAATTAATCTGTATCGGTATACAATTAATTAACCTTTTCAATTAAGGGAATCGTCCTTTAGGTGTGACCTCAAGGGATCAACTGATCACCACCGTCGCACGACAGTAATGTCAAACTCTAGCCAGCCAATCATTACCGATATGTGTGGACCAGTTGACTATATATATGTAATGTATCATCCCTTTTGTATTCTTGAAATGAGATTTAATAATGATATTTAAATCATGTGATCGCACTATTGTTGAGGACACATTTCCCAACAATCTCCCACTTGTCCTCGACAAGTGTGCGTCACCAATTCTCTTGTCCTATTACTATCTCCCACTCAATGCAAGGTGTCTTTCAGGTCGTACTTGCAAGTGATCATATCGAGAGTGGTTTCCTCGATCTGGAGAATAACTGTTTGACCGGATTTATCCACTCTGGATACCTTCCGAGCGTGGCCACGCATTTCCAGTTCATTACTCCTCGAGTGGCCCTGAGATATTGTTTTAACCCTGACAAGGGGGTGGACAATTCCTATCGCACTCATTCCCTTCGACTAGCCACAGCCATCATAACCCAAAATATGCCCATTTGACCCCATTTACGAAGGTCGTAGTAACACAAATCAAAGTTAATCTGAAACTGTGCCATCTTAGGCGAATAGTCTTTAGTCAAAGAATCGACTCATTAGAATACCATAGTAGCTCTCGCCACGACCAGGCTTTATAAATTTGCCATAACTCTATAAGCGGTCACTGCCCGACAAAGTGTTCCTAACATCACGCCTATGTGATCGACTAGTCATCTCACATGACTCTATGGCATTTGAACTTGCCATCAATCGCATCACACTCTAGTCACTTCGAGACGTCACCTCATACAAGTGACTATGGGCGAATACAATGCTAATCCGTGTTCACTTTAACGGGGTTCAATTGTCTCTACAACCCGTTTGGATGTAACAAAGTATAATAAAAGAGTTTTAAAGTAAAACTCGAACGACAAATGCGATTATCACATATGAATAGTCAATGCCTGATTACTATTTCATGTTCTATAATCTAATTTGATCTTGTACGTAGTTGTTCATTTCAATTCAATTGAAATGACATGACTCATCATGTTTAGCCTTTGAGAAGGCTTTGGTTAGTAGGTTTTATCAATTTCTTGTACCTTACTCAACCTCACTACATACTCGTTTTCCTTTGTAATGTATACATTTGCATTACAAAACTTTCTGAGTACGTGTCGAGATCCAATCAAGACATAGGCCCTCTAGCCTAAGAATAGCTCCCACTATTTTCACAGTGTGCGGGACTCATCCTTCTTGCACATCTCATGATCGCAAGTGTACTCAATTTCCGTTATAAATATCTCTCATTGTTCTTTATTGCCTAGAACGATTCTAGAAAATCTACTTCTTAATTATCATAGCCACAATGGTGTCTTAACCATCCTAATGTGTTTTGATTATGGTTTTGTCGGAAACCATGCGCAACCTCAATTGTCAATTGTCACTTGTGTAACACCCTTACACAAAATTGCATCATAAACACTTTGCTTTACTTCCTTAATGCTTCTGCATGCACTTAAGGATAATCTTTATATACTAGGTAAAGATTACTTAAATTCGATTTTGAAAACAATTCATCATACTCAAAGTATATGAAGTGTTATACATCATTACTCATTTAATTGATCCGGCAGCGGAAGCAAATGGAATCAATCAAATATGTTCAATTTAATTGAACTAGTCATGAATCTTATCAACATAAGACTTCTTACTGACGCTAATATCATGTGGATTTATTTTCATAAATCCAGATATTCAAGATGTATTATAATACTCCAAAAGTCTTAAATCATTCTCAATGATCAATATGTCATCCACATATCGAACTAATTAAAACTTCCGTAACTCCCACTAAACTTCATGTATAAACACAATTTCTCGACTTATCGAGAAATGTTTTGTCACATGATCAAAATGTTGATTCTAACTCAATGATGTCCTACTTAAGACCCTCTCTCAAGTTTCACATTATCTTAGGGTTGCAAGAATCTACTAAACTCAAGACATGTATTGAATACATTCCTTCTAATTGAAGAAGTGGGTTTTAGATTCACTCGCTATGTATTTCATAATAATGAAACACAATCCCTAAGAAGATCCAAATAGGCTTAAGCATTTCAATTGGTGCAAAACCCTTTGCAACCAATCAAACCTTGAAATCTCTCTTTATTAGTGCACAACCCTTTGCAACTAATCAAGCCCTTTTTATTTCGGATTTTCATGGCTCTAAGCCTTATATTGAGTTGTGACTTAAACACTCTTATGTAAGTCATATGTTCATTACTTTCTAGAAGTAATCAACTTGAATCAAACAATTTCTTTTGTAAGTTATAAGCTCTTTTCTTTCTTAAAAGTAGCATGAATTCATCATTTTTAACAAGTGACGAATTTAACCTCCTAGGTTTTAAAGAAACAACATCTTACACAAAACGTCTCATGTAGCCAAGAAAGACCAGTTTCTTGCGACATAACATTCTTTGTGGCTCTTGAATAATTTTCTCCCACTCTGTCTTCTAGAAATAAACTTGTATTTTAGAAAGACAGCTTCATGAGCCGCAAACCCGTCGTGCTCGTGATAATTGCAAGGGAAAAATGAGCATTTGTTTCTTGTGAAAACTTACAACCATGGTACCCTTACCATTTCATATCTCATATGATTCGATTTAGTGGAAAAATAATTTAGACAAAATTGATAAAATCCCCAAAAGGATCAAGTAACTCTAAGTAACTTGATTGAAATCCAAATCATATCGAATAGCGTTTGATTTCTTATCTAATCACACATTATTCAATAATGCGTGCTAAGAGAGATTAATTTGTGATACTATATCACATTTCCTTTGGCTTATGTCAAAGTCTTCACTTTGATAATCCCATCACGACTAAATCGTGATTCCTTGAACTCTTTGAAATTCTTCAAAGATTTCTCTTTTACCTTATTAAGTGAACATATTAGCGTCAACTTAAATCGTTGGTAAAAGAAAAATGATCAACCTATTTTGGATCGATGATATACAACCTCGATTTCCTTTTCAACCAAAAGGCACGAGACATCTTGCTTTGAATACAAGATACGCATATACCATTAACAATCTAATGGTTTTAAGAGTACTCGATAACTCTTTGCGTTCATCATTCCAAAATTTAAGGTTTAATCTTGGGTTACCAATTTGAGTCTTACATCATCTTCATGATATATCATTCTAGTTTGGTTTAGAATATAATCACCTTGATGATGGGCTAGCCATACATCAAATCATGGTGTAAAGGGTTACAAAGGTGAAAACCTCTTTTGTATCTTAACAAGTTTATATTCTTATTTAGAGTTTATGCACTTAATAGTCATAATTAAGTACAACTTTAAATCCAAAAACTAGATTGAGTACACAATTACTCTATCTCTCAACATTATTGTTGCTAGTCGTCATATTCTAATCATCCTATGTATCAAGTACAATGATGAAAACCTCCATTGGTTTCTAATATTGACGAAGTAGTACTAGCAAAATTTTATGTTTAATCAAATAAACATTTTAAAGAAGAAGGTCCCATTAGATGTCCCACAACTAACTTGATAATTCTTCAATAATTTGGGGTAGTTTCCTTTCTCGTGTCCAACATTTAAGACAATGGAAACTTTATCGGTCGGGATTGATAGGTTTAGTATCGTCATTCTCAACAACTTTACCTTTAACATTACCTTGTATCAATTCCTTTTACTTCTTGAACCTCGTCCTCATCTTAACGGTTTAAGAGAATGCTCCCACTCATTTCAATGAGTCTTTGATTTGAGAAGCAAAATTGAATTTATGAAGATTACTCTTCATTTGTTCGTTTTAATCTTAAAACTTTCATTGAAGTGGTTGCGTTATTTTGGTCAATTACGAATTCTTGACAAAACTAATTACCAAAACAATTTATCGCTTCAAGGTACTTAATTCATTTAAGTACATGAAAAATAATCCATTGTAAGTAGATGTGTTAGTCAAGAATCAAAAACCTGTTTGATAATGAATAACTTTAATCTATACTCTTTAAAAGAGATCCTTAGCAACGGTTCATATGAGGTTTTAGAAGCAAATTCATATTTGTCTTTAGTTACGATGTTTTAATGGAGTTTTGAATCAAAAACGAAATGATATCGTATATGAATTGTGGTAAAGAAATAGAACAATATAATAACGGAATAGTGAAAACAAAACATTTATCGTTATATTAATACTTGTAAATAACAAGTAAAGCATTTACATAGTGACCTCTACCCAACTATGATAAATGATTCCAAGACCCAAATTCATATCAACTTAGGCACGGGGTAGCCGATGCAACCTTCATCAATATAACTCGGTAGATTAACTTTTTAATCGATTCTACTTTTAGAACTCTTGGTCGATAAACTTACTCTAATGTTTATCTATAGCCCAAAACACATTAACAAGGGCACGGGGTAGCCGATGCATCCCTTATCAATTACTTTTGTTGAGTTCAATCCAAATTTCGAATAAATGTGTCCATTATCCAAACCCACATCAACTTAGGCACGGGGTAGCCGATTCAACCCTCATCAACATGAATTCGGTGGATAGACATTTATCACCCACTTCCCCTACGTAACAAGGTTTGTACCCCGGGGTAGCCGAGCGCACTCCCTCGCGAAATAGGTTTTCATGGTTTCTACTGTTTGGTAAGGTATTGTCTTAATTAATTGTTTTAGCGAGAGGTCATGTCAATTTATTATCTATCACGTTTTAAGTGAACTAAAGCGGTGAACTACGATAATTATAATTGACACGGTCGATAAACTCGATAAAATGACAATGCATGTTTAGTTATGGCGATTTAGCGATGCATGTGACATAAAATAAAATGCAAGCATAAAATAAATAAATCCTAGTATGGCCTTACCTAAAATAGAAAAACTATTTAACTATTACATATTCGGAAACCAACTCCATTGGTCCCTTGAACTTCGGTTGTGGCACGCATCTCGAGGTAACACCGTCTTTATGTATCGCCATTCTTGAAGAAATCCGTCTTTGGGAACTCCGGAATGAATAAAATTACATAATAAATTACATAATTTCCTATTATACATTTGTAACTAAAATAAAATAAATCTATTAAATTAAAAAACGGTGATACGAGATCACAATAAAAAATTACAACCGAATCGATATTCCCATACATTTCGGGAAATACCAATTTAAAAACTAAGGCCATACTAAGTAAAATTACATAATTCAAAAATTACATAAATTAAAATTATGACAATCATAAAGAAAATGCAGCATTATATTATGTATAAACATGCTCAATTTTATGCTAAATCGCCTTTAATTAGCCAATATCGTATATTACACGGTTTTTACGGATTTGCGTGATTTCAACATTTTTATAATCACAAAAATACATAAACTCATATTTATGTATAAGTTAATTACCCTAACCTCTTAGGACTCAAAATATAGTCTTCACTAATAATTTGACCATAATTAACCTTTATTTACAAATTTGTTCATAAATGGACCAAAATTACAAAAATAAGCTATTAAACTTCAAATAAATCACAAAATTTCAAATAAATTCAAAATTTGAAATTTAAACTCATGAACATTCTGGAAAAATTCCATGACACTCATAATGTTCAAAATCTTAGGTTAAAAAATTTCGAAATTTTTCCCGAAAAACAATGTTGCGGTTTATCGATTTTTAATAAAATAATCATAAAAACATGGAAAAATTATTTTCACTAACTTTTCAATTTTAGATCTGAAAAAGATAATAAAATGCAACATTAGACGTTTTTCCTAAGTCATAGATTATGTTTTATTAATTTTCCACTAATAATGTCACTATTTATGCTATTTTTCTTCAAAAATTCATAAATCATGCAAAAAGACTTCTTTATAGCCAATTATTTTACACACATCTTGTAAAATTGCATGTGACAACATATTAATTTTCTATAACCAGATTCGAAATTTAACTCATATTAACCTATTTTTCACCTAAATCCGAATTTAATAATGAAAAATTCATTTTTCGAGCATAACAAGTCCAAAAATTATGAAACTTTACAGGTTATCTCAAAATAATATATGTGACAACATATCCAAAAATCAATGGAAAATTCGAAGTATAGCTAATTTTAGATCAAAAATAACATTTTTACTCATAAAATCACATTTAAATGCCATTATTGTAAATTATGAACAATAAAAATCCGAAAAATTAACCAAAATATCCTAAAACATTTTAGGACCAGAAATATTAACATGCATTAATTAATTTCGTGATATCTCATAATAACACAAATTTTACAAGTTTTATTTGTTATTCTTATAACTCGGAAAAACTTTTAACCGATTTGCATGCAAACAACCGTGGCTCTTGATACCGATTGAAGGAAATGTAGATCTATATACAAATTAACATACTCATATATGTCGAAATTAATTTGTCATAAAATTAAATGTGGATTTTATGCATGCAAACATAAATAAAATAAGATAAGAAAACATTTTCTCACCATAAAGATTTCGGTCATAATGGGCACTAACAAGATCTCCTTCTTGTTAGTTCTTGAGCTTTCCATTAATGGATGAACATTCTTGACTTCAAATTAGAAGCCCTCCAATTAGTAGCACCCAAGACAATCCCTTAATCCCACAAATAAACATGTACTAGATGTTTGTATTGTAGTTTACCTTAAAATCTATTACTAATACTCATATACTACTTCTAGTAATCTTAGTAATTTATATAAACAATTTAGATTAAAATCTCATCCTTTTTGATGAAGATGGAAGAGAGAGAAGAGAGGAAATTCTACATGAACATCTTGCATGTATTATGAATGGTAGTGTTAGGAAAAATAAAGCAACCAACACTACTCATAAAGAGTGTGTGTGCCGCCCAACTTTAGCCTAAAGGAGCATCATAGCTTTCCTTTTTCTCTTATCAAAAATATTGGTGTGTAAGAAAGTGGAGTAGGTTGCAAGGCTAGTCAAGAGTAGTCATCATGATGTTTATTTTATCAAATAAAATAAAACAACCAAAACCCACTAACACACCCTCCATTTTCGGTCCATTCACTTAAAATGGACTACCATTTTATTTTGTCAATTTGTCATTTGTCACAAAATATGTCACATGTAGTATGATACATGTTACTAATTAATTAAATGCATATTTATCACATAAATATCATTTTATAAATTAATTAAATTACATTCAACAAATTGACTAGTGATGCTTGATCACTTAAATAAAATGGGTCATATAGTTATAATTCACAACTTCTTGTAATTATAATTAACCATTCATTCTTATCTTTATTGTTTCTCAAACAATAAATAATTTTAGCAACAAAGCATTTTATTACTAAAATAAATCTTATTTAATCCCATTACAATAAGATATCAATATTCTCTTTCTCACAAATCGAATTGTTCAATTTTAAGGAATTAATTAATCTGTATCGGTATACAATTAATTAACCTTTTCAATTAAGGGAATCGTCCTTTAGGTGTGACCTCAAGGGATCAACTGATCACCACCGTCGCACGACAGTAATGTCAAACTCTAGCCAGCCAATCATTACCGATATGTGTGGACCAGTTGACTATATATATGTAATGTATCATCCCTTCTGTATTCTTGAAATGAGATTTAATAATGATATTTAAATCATGTGATCGCACTATTGTTGAGGACACATTTCCCAACAGTTGGCTCTAGCCTTCTACAAAAAATTCTACCCACCGGAGAAGACTAACATGCTAAGAGCTCAAATTACGGGTTTTAAGCAAAGGGATGAAGAATCTTTGTATGAAGCTTGGGAGCGGTTCAAGGGAATTTGTCGCTCATGTCCTCACCATGGACTTAGCGAATGGTTCTTGGTACAACAATTTTGGAATGGTCTATATGAGGATTCAAGGAACATTCTCAACATGGGATCAAATGGAATGTTCACCGAAGTTGATGACAATCAAACATGGAACAAGATTGAGGAAATGGCGGTCCATAACTCACAATATAGTAGACCTCGCAAGGCTACTAGAGGAGGAAAGCATGAAGTGGACTCCGTTAATCAATTGGGTGCTCAACTTAGTGCTCACATGGACACAATCAATTTGAAGTTTGAAAAAGCTATGGCTAGACTTGAAGAAAACTCAAAATCACCAAAGCATCATGTTAATGCCATGACGGCATCCTCATCAATCCCAAGTGGGATATGTGAGAATTGTGGAACTTTGGGACATGACCAAGGTGAATGTAGGGGAACAAATGAACAAGTGAATGCTTTCCAAGCATACAAGAGTGGTACCCCTTATTCCAACTATTACAATGAAAACACCAAATTCCATCCAAATCTCTCATACAAAAGCCAAAATGTTCAAAACCCTCAAACAACATACACTCCACCACCCATGAGAAACCAAAATCAAAGACCCTTTTATAATCAAAACCAATGTTACCAAAATCAAAATCCATACAATCACCAAAATGACCAAGGCTTTGATGTCCAAAAAGCGGTCCTCCAAATGCAAAAGAATCAACAAGAATTTTTCACTCAAATGCAAAAAGATAGCCAAGCAAAGGAAACCACCATCAACAACATCCTAGCTCACACCAAGATGTTGGAAACACAATTGACTCAACTAGCATCTTCAAGCTCACAAAGACAAAAGGGGCAATTACCACCTCAAAGTAATCCCCCTAGACATGAAACGGTTAGTGCCATTCACTTGAGAAGTGGTACAAGGTATGAAGCACCGAAGAAGCAAGTTGAAGATGAAGTTGTGGAAGCTAGTGATAAGGAAGAAATTGTGCAAAGCTCCAAAGATGGAGAATCATCAAAAGAAGAAAGTTCAAAGAAAAATGAAGACAATGTCAAGGAGAAGGAGCCCATTGTGATTAGACTTCCTTTTCCAAGTCGTCAAGCCAAGCCCAAATTTGATGATAAACTTGGAAAGTTCATGGAAATTGTGAAGAATTTGGAAGTCTCAATTCCTTTCACGGAATTAATCAATCACGTGCCGGCTTATGCGAAATACATGAAAGATATCCTCACAAAGAAGAAGTCGATCCGGAGGCTTGAGACTATCGCCTTCACTAAGGTGAGTAGTGCAATACTTCAAGGGAGTTCACCTCCAAAGTTAAAGGATCCGGGAAGCTTCTCAATACCGTGTACCATTGGCGACACGACGATCAACAAAGCCTTATGTGATCTAGGGGCTAGTGTGAGTGTCATGCCGTACTCGGTAAGTAAAAGGTTGGGGATGGGAGGGCTTAAATGCACCAACATCACACTCCAAATGGCCGATAGATCGACGAAGACACCATTAGGGATATGGGAAGATGTCCCCGTACGAATTGGGAAGTTTTTCATCCCGGTGGACTTTGTCATTGTTGATATGGATGAAGATTCCAACATTCCAATCATTCTAGGAAGACCTTTCCTACACACCGCGGGTGCGGTGATTGATGTGAAACATGGTGAGCTCACTCTAGAAGTGGGAGATGAAAGCATAACCTTTAATCTTGACAAGACTATGAGAGCTCCTCGTTTGCATGAACCATGTTTTATGATTGATCATTATAGCCGAAAGGATGAAAGGAAGAAATCGGAACTCCAATGGAAGAAGAAAATTGAAGATGCTCCATTCAAAGAGCAAGTGAATTATGACAAGGAGAGCTTGCAAAGCTCATCAAAATCAACCAAGGAAGAAGAGAATGGCCTCATTGGCCAAGAGAAGAATTTGGGAGAGTTGTCTCCATCAAATCAAGAAATTTTCAATGATCAACTTAATGAAGTTTGTGGTCTTTGGGACGACGAATTTGAAGGGATTTTTAATCCCTACATTGGTAATGCCATCGATCAAGACCAACAACAAGGGCCAAGGTCTATTGAAGACCTCTACCACAATAATGAACAAGCTTTTGATTACTTTTTCAAGGTGTTGAGCAACATCAACAACACCTTGGACATGCCCCCTTGACATCTCATCAAGAATGAGAGTTTGGTGGAGTCCTCCCTAAACCACCATTTGTAAATATTTTTAACCCCCTAACTCGCATTTCAATTCTTGTATTTCAATTTTGTCATCTTTGGATTTATTTTATTTACTTTGATCAAGATAATTGTCATGTTTGAGAGAAGTGAGGGAGGGACTAACAATTTCAATTGATGTGTAGTGCTTTACCTTAGTGTGGGGATGACAATTGCCTAGGCTATCCATGCCTAGTAGTGCCCCCACAATGACGAACACGAGACATGAAGAAAGAATAGAAGAATGGTAAGGGAAATGCATTGTACACGGATGGAACTGAATCCGGGAACAAAAGGGTACAATCCGAGCGGATTCAAGAGAATCCGCCCGTTTTCCAGCAATCCGAGCGTACTGGGTTGAAGACGCACGTCCCTATGAGATGCAATTTTGAAATATTTTTGACTGTAAGAGAATCCGAGCGTCCTGAACTGCAATCCGCCCGTCTCTACAAATCCGTCCGTCTTGGATAGAAGACGCCCGTCTTCTCTGCTAAGGAAAACAGGAAAAATTTCCTGAACTCAAATCCGCCCGTCTCTACAAATCCGTCCGTCTTGGATAGAAGACGCCCGACTTATCTGCTAAGGAAAACAGGAAAAATTTCCTGGACTCAAATCTGTCCGTCTTCAGGCAAATTCGCCCGTCCCGTATCAAGAAAATCCGAGCGTCTTCTTCTGAATCCGCCCGTCTTTAGGCGAGTTTTATCAAACCCAGAAAGTGCAGAATCCACCCGTATTGGGCAGAATCCGCACGGATTGCCCCTGCAGTTCGAAAATTTCGGTCTTTATAAAATCCCTCCCACCTTCATTCATTCATTCATAACACTACTTCAAAACATCAAAACCCTCATCCTCTCCATCACAAAAACAAAATCCCTCAACAACATTCACCAAAATCAAATCAAATCATCCTTTCAACAACAAATTAATCACTCCTTCTTCAATAAAAAAATCAAAACCAAGCACAAAATCTTCAACCTTTGAGTCGATTTTTGAATTCATAAAGGCAAAGCCTTTCACCTTTAAATCGATTTGGGTACACTACAAATTGAAGATTTTTTATTCTTTTCTTGGTTAATTCATCAATGGCAAGGACTAAGGGAGCAACAAAGACAACAAAGGCACCAAAGGCACTTTCATAAAGGCAAAAGGCTCTTCAAGCAAAGAAAGCATTGGCTATGGTGGTAGCAACACCAAACATGGAAATGCAACAACAACAACAACCTTCTATGGGAGCAACAACATCTTCTACTCCGGAAATCGATCAACTTTTGCAATATCCGAGGTAACTTTTATTTCCAAAACCCATAGAGATACTTTTGCCAAGTTTGCTAGGAAATCAATTCAATCCACCAAATTTATTTGTGAAGACACCTTGGGAAAGTTGGGTGTCCTTGAGCAAACTAGAGCCTTTTTCAAGGCCATGGGGTTAGAGAAGTTGTTTGAATCAAAAGAGTTGACATACCCCTCCCTTACCTTGGAATTTTTGAGTTCTTTGAAAGTCACCAAAGTTGAGAGTAGGGAGAATCTCGAGTTTCGTCTAGCTAATGTTAGTAGACGCATTTCCTTTAGGGAATTGAGTGAAATTTTGGGTCTTAGTGATGAACCGAGTTATTTTAAGAATTATGGAAAGTATGACCCTGACCCTCTTTGGGAGGAAATTTCCGGGAGGAAATTTGAGGACTTTCATGCGAGTCGTGCTCTTTTAGTCCACCATCCGGGCATAAGAGTATGGCACAAGGTCATGGGAAACACCATAATTGCAAGGAAAGATACCAACCATTTCACTAAACTTGATTTTATTCTCCTTGAATCGGCTTTTAACATTGGAAGAGTACACACCAAGCCTTACAATTATTTGAGGCTCTTGGTAGATAGATGGCTCAACATTGATTGTGGGAAGAAGGGCACTACCGTTATTGCCAATGGCGGCCTAGTCACTATCCTAGCTAAGTACTTTGATCCTAACTTCAATAAGGATAACAAGTATAAAGCAAAGGAGGGTGGTCATCTTGTTGATTTGCATACTATGATACATAAGTACAAGTGGGTTGCTCATAACCCCCTTGACACTAAGTATGGATGGCTCACTAGTGAAGCTAGATCGTTCACCTTGCCTTCAAAGATTTGTCGTCTAAGCGTCCACCGGACCAATTATCTACTTCCCCTTTCTAAAGAGGCCGAGTATATTATTCAACAACAAAAGGGTGAACTTGAAATGCCCTCCTCTTCCATTGTCATACCACCTTACCCCTTTGAGTATCAAGAGTTCAAGCCGGAAGGAGTTGAAGCTAGAAATGATTATGTGACTCTTCTCATGCAAGCAATGCACAAGCAAGCCTTTGAGGATCGGAAAAATGCTTACTTGGCTCAATATCCACCCCTCCTACACTTATCTAGGCAAGGACTACTTGACCCATCATGTCCTTTGCCTAATTGGGCGGATAGAGAAGTCCTATTTCCGGGTGCATCTAGGGTCATTTCGGATGACAATGAGGTTGTTGGTAATGAAGAAGTTGATGATAACATTGATGAAGAAGCAAGTGAAGAAGGAGAAAAGGATGGTGAAGATGATGATGAGCAAGATGAGGAAGAAAGTGAAGAAGCAAATGACGAGGGAAGTGGCAATGTGACCACTTCTAATGAGGAAAGTGATGGTGACAACATGATGGAAGATTAGCAAGCCTTGGAGGCCCCTACCCTCTCATGGTTTGTCTATTTCTCTCTTTGTTTTAATTATAATTTTGATCATTGTTGGAGTAGTCCTAGCACCATAGAGGACTCACACCTCGGTACCATTGAGGTGTTCTCATTTTATTGTTCCCATTTTCAAAATCCAAAATGACAAATTAGTTTCATGCATTGCATAGTGTGTGCATGAACTACACCCATCCTTGGACATTAGCAATAGTGTCTCACTCGGTTTGGGGAAGTTAATGCATACACAACGGGAGGTAATCTAAATTATCCTCTCCGTCATAACAAACACCATGCATCATGTAGTGTAGCTTAGTATAGATTGCATTTAGTATAGAAATCATGCATCATCTTTGCATAATTTCCATCATTTTGGCCATGGAGGACAATGCCCATATTAGTGTGGGGATGGGAATTCTAACATTTAACTCTTATTCAAAAATCTAAAAAAATTGAAAAATTTCGAAAATCATAAAAATTTGAAAATTGAAAACCCAAAAACATGTTTATTTCCCTTTGTAGTCTTGTGTATATATTGTTTTGTATATATTGTGTTTGTTCTATCCTTGTTCACATTGATTGACTACGCCACATCCGAGACATGAGGATATTGAAGACCGCATGGTATGATCTTTCCAATCTCCTTTTTCCTCTTTATGTTAATGACTATGTGGCTTTATTTTGATTGATGCGGTATAACAATGTGAACTTAGGACTTGCATTTAGTTTATATGTCATATTAGTTGATAGAATCACTTGCATTAGGATGTTTATATTAGTTGCATCATGGCATGTAGTTGCATGTTAGAAATGTTTTGAAAAATGCCTATTTAGGAACTTTGACAAGAGCAACTAAGCCATTACAAATACTTGTTCAACTTAAGACTTTGTCTACTAGAATGGTTGTAAAACACCCTAGATAGTGTCATACTAGTATCTTTTGACCCATGACCCAAGGCCTAGTCAAGGGTTTGCATGTGAGTCACCTATCCAACCCCATGATGCGATGTGGACTTGGTTAACTTGTCTAGGTGACCTTGTTTGACCTTGTGGTAAGGCAACCCAAAAATATTTTCTATCAATAAACTTGAAGTGCTCATTTCAAAGAATTTTGTCATGTGGAAGTAATCTAATGCCAAAGAAACCTCAAATGTTATGAATTGTTGAGAAATTTAAGTTGTTTTGATGGAGGCGTACCACTTCGATGTGCTTTGGTGCGGGATCCATTGAATTGGGCCCCCACACGGTTGTGAATTCGGCCGCCCAGAGACAGAGTGACTATCACCCCGAAAAGCTATTGTCTAGAGGTTAACCGGTTGCCTAATAAGCGATTGGCGAAAGCAAAGGCACTAGCCCGGAAGGGACAAACCCCATCTTAAATTTTTGAAATGTGAAAGTGAAATGAGGACAATTTTGAATACTAGTCATATCCACCCGTTGTGAATAAAGATTTGAGCATTTCATTCCCAAAAAGCCTTTTTGTCAAGCCACTTGGTCGAGCTTGGAACGATCCATGACCTTTACTTTTGTAGAGAATTCGAGACTTGTCATGTCATATGCTACTAGCATCATAGGGATCATCATTCCACCACCATCCGATCGCTCTTGACGAAAGCATTTGGAAATTGAGGACGAAAGTAGTCTAGTTTAACACCATTTGGAGGTGATTTAGTGCCATCCTCTTAGCCTTAGTAATTTGTTGAACTAGTATTTGTGAAGGATTACATGCTCTTAAATTTGTTCCTCTTTAGTGCCTCCGCCACTTGATGAGGAAGTGGCTATTCTTTTGTAGATGCATCCATTATGTGATTTTGTGCGCTTAATGTTTGGATGTGTCGCCATTTTGGCAAGACCCACCTTGCCTTGCAAGAAGGCATCCTACCTCATGGTTGTCTTGTTGTGAGTTGAAAGGGCGGAGTGAGACCCGCTAATTGTCTCATATCGGCTATATTATTAGAATAGGTTAGTATTGGTCCTAGTCTTTGTCACCTCTTTACTCGGGACGAGCAAAGGTTCGGTTTGGGGATATTTGATGTGACCATAATTAGCGCATATTTAGCCCCCGAATTAGCCTTGTTCCCATGCTTTTTAGTGCATATTTGGGTCATTTCTTATCTTTAGTTCTTTGTTTTGCATATTCTTTGAGATTTTGATCCCTTGGTAGGAAAGGAGTAAGAATCTTGCATTTTCATGGCAAAACGAGACTAAGTTGATCGAATCCAATGACCAAGCATCAAGGAGAGACAAGATTAGAAGGCCTTTGTACATATGATAGTAGAGGAGGAATGTTGAGAAAGGATCCTTGAGTCCCCAAGGAAATCCCCAAGGAATTTATGAAGAAAAGGGAAGAAAAGAAGAAGATTTCTTGCTGAGTGACAATCCGTGCGGATTGTCACCAATCCGGCCGTCCCCCAGCTGCACAATCCGTGCGGCTTTCCTCTAATCCGCTCGGATTCCACCTCCACAATCCGCCCCGATTCCCTCGAATCCGCTCGGACCCCATCGCTAGAATCCGCCCGTCCCGACCCTATTCCTCCCGGATTCCAGCACAGCACGGATTGTCTTCTCCAAGCTACGAAGAAAGAAGCCCTTCTCTCAGAAAATACCGGCTCCTCCTTGCTCAATCTAAAAAGTGTAATTACTAGTTTAGCCCTTAGTTAACCCTAATGCATCCTCCCTAATTTCCACTATAAATACCCCATTAGTCTAATTAGAGGAGCATGTTCTTCTTATCAATAATTAGAGTAGTTAATATCAATCAAATCTCTCTTTAGTTTTGTAATCAACAATTAATCAAGTTCTAATACAAGTTTTATTTCCTTAATCTCTCGTTTGTTCATCCTTTATTTTGGGTAATTGAAGATTATTTGGGTTATTGTTGGGAGATTGCGACCTTTCAATCAAGCATCAAGTACTTCTTTTATCTTTACTTTATTATTGGAATCATTAGTAGGTATAATTTTCTTAATCCCTTTTTAATTATTGTTAATTACTTTTATTTATTCATCATGTTTCATATTGTTGGTATGATTGACAACCTTGCTAGCATGATCAACATGATAATGAGTGAGTAGTCTCTTAGCTAGGGTTAATGGGTGATTAGGGGAAACCAACATGGGGAATGATTCATGCTTAAATTAATATGCTTTCATCTTTTATTTGCTTGCTTGTTTTGATCTCAACTCATGCACATGTTATATTTGATGAAATGCTAAGCCTATGAATCCTTGCATTTACTATCATCTTCTATCTTTTCAATGAGACTTGTAAGACATAACCCAACTCGAGTCTCATTAGACCATGCATGTTGTTGAGTAGGGAAGATTAAGTCGACTTGTAGGTGTTGTACAATCTAATCGATTCGGCTCCGGGACCCAAACTTTCCTAGGATTGTAAGATATAACCCAACTCAATCCATCACAACAATAATTGCTTGCTTATAATTTGAGAACATGTTTGTATGATCAATTCCCATGATTCCCCTATGATCCCATGACACCCTAGTGCTTTTTAATCAATTGTTTACACCCCTTTAATTCATCTTGCTTGTTTATTTTCATTGCTATTTTAGTTTAGTGACCTTCTACATCAACCCAATTTTTGACACCCCTTAGACACCACTTGTTGCAATAGAAATCTCATTTCAATACCCGTCCCTTGGGATCCGACCTTACTTGCCTCTTTACTAATTGTAGAGTTGTTTATGAAGCTATAAATTGTGTTTTGATTCGGACGTGACCCAACGACCACACCTTTAATTGTGAACACGAAACGGACCGATCAGCAACATAGGCTCTGATACCAACTGTGACACCCCGCGAAAAAGGGGAAAACATAACTTATAAAATTAAAGCGGAAATTTGGAAGTTTTTGAAACTTTTAGTAATTAAAGCGCGGGTTCGTTAAAATACAAAACACAATAAAGAATGCGGAAATAGAGTTTAAGTTATACAAACGTGATAGACAAAGGTGAGGGAAAATATATCCCTCGAATGACGATACAATAAAAGGTGAGTCTAAACAATCCTAATAAACCAACTCCTAGGCCAAAGTGCTCGCTAGCTCACACATGTCTTCACCCCATGAATGCACAACTAATACCTGTCATTCATGTAAACATGAACGAGTAACCCAATTCTTCAATATTTGTCACTTGAGTAAAAATGTAAACAAACGGGAATGAACCATTGATAAAAAGCAAAACAAGAATTAAATTATAAATGACTCAATTTAATTAAACAAGTAGAATAATTCACTCATATTTGAGATACGATAAATAAATGAGAATGAACGGATCAAAAATTCATATTATAGGTAAATGAGACATTTCATCAAATTTTGACTTGAATAAATAATAAGTTCTACATTTATGATTAATGTGAGAAAAATAAATGAATAAACGATATTTAACGAATTAAGTTATATAAAGCATGAGATGGGAATAAACCAAACACGAATTTAAATCGACTGAAGAAGGTACACGACCCGAGGCTAGGCCACGGCTCAACCACATGACTAAACCCAAAACTGTCACCAACACTCTACCTAAACAACTACCCATCTCAGCCAGGTAACTACCCAAATCAGCCACCAAAATCCCTGCTTGACTGTCCCAAAACAGCCCACTCAATCGCGTTAAAAATAGTCCCAAAACCTTGCAACAGAACATCCCAAAACAACCCCACCACAGTCCATGAACAACTCTGAAAAACTTGCACAAAATGACCCAAAAACAGTCCTAAAATAGTCCCTCATCACCCCACGAAACAGCCTGCTCAACACATTATAGCGGTCCCAAAAATGCATAGAAAACCCGTCCCACATCAGTCACTCTTACGCCCCAAAAACAGTCCCGAAAAGCACCATTTTATATGTCCCAAAACTGAGCCCAACGCAACCAGTCACGGCTCCAAAGCCGAGACCAAAACAGTCCACAGGGATCAAAATTAAGCCGGGAGTCTCGTAACTGACACTCCGTACCAAGTATTTTTCATACAATAAAGTTAGACTATGAAGGATAACAGTTGTGGTTAAGGTAATCAGAATATCAACATCAACGATGAAATGACGACATTTTATAGAACCTTTTATTTATACCTCTCCCATGAAAACACCCAAATATGGAGGCCTATACCTCAAGTAAAAGGAGTTCCAGTTTCAGATTATAGCAAATTAAATCATACTCAGTTTTCTACAAATAAAACGAACGCAGAGTGTGTGATATCCCCATCAGTAACAATCGGAGGACTGGAGTATAAAGAACTCGCTGTTTCAGCCTGCAGGAAGCTAATATACACAGAAATTTGCGGTAAATGGTAAAGCTAACTCAGTTGAACAAAATTCAACCCCAATACGAAACACACGGAAAGAGCAACCGGAAATAAAATCAAAACAGAATCTAAATGACCCAGTTCAGAATCATTTTGAGACGGTAAGTAACATACAAATGAGAAAAAAAATAAAAAGAACCAAAATTTAATAAACTAGAGCATATAAAACGACGCATAAGACGGAATTTCGACGTTTTTGTCGAGTAACCTATCACCGTTACCTGTTTTTGATCTCTTAAAGTCCAAGGAACCGTCCAAGGGTGACCTTAAACCCAAAAATGAAAGAAAGTAGACCAAAATCCGAATCCCTTGTAAGACGGTCGTTCTGAAATAGGACGAAAGGTTGGCCCTTTCTTACATACAGAGAAGGAGAACTAGATGAGGAAGCTATTGGTGTAAAATTTATCAAATTTGGTTGAGAATGGAGGCGGGATCTGGGGTTGGAGGTGACGAAAATGGTGACTATGGCTCTGCTTGAGGTTTGCTGTGGTTTTGTTTCTTTTTTTGTTGTTGTTCTCAGCTCTCTCGACAGGAACAAAGGAAATGAAGGGGGGTGGTGGGGATGCGGGATTATAATAATAATAATAATAATAATAATAATAATAATAATAATAATAATAATAATAATAATAATAATAATAATAATAATAATAATAATAATAATAATAATAATAATAATAATAATAATAATAATAATAATAATAATAATAATAATAATAATAATATATAATAATAATAATAATAATAATAATAATAATAATAATAATAATAATAATAATAATAATAATAATAATAATAATAATAATAATAATAATAATAATAATAATAATAATAATAATAATAATAATAATAATAATAATAATAATAATAATAATAATAATAATAATAATAATAATAATAATAATAATAATAATAATAATAATAATAATAATAATAATAATAATAATAATAATAATAATAATAATAATAATAATAATAATAATAATAATAATAATAATAATAATAATAATAATAATAATAATAATAATAATAATAATAATAATAATAATAATAATAATAATAATAATAATAATAATAATAATAATAATAATAATAATAATAATAATAATAATAATAATAATAATAATAATAATAATAATAATAATAATAATAATAATAATAATAATAATAATAATAATAATAATAATAATAATAATAATAATAATAATAATAATAATAATAATAATAATAATAATAATAATAATAATAATAATAATAATAATAATAATAATAATAATAATAATAATAATAATAATAATAATAATAATAATAATAATAATAATAATAATAATAATAATAATAATAATAATAATAATAATAATAATAATAATAATAATAATAATAATAATAATAATAATAATAATAATAATAATAATAATAATAATAATAATAATAATAATAATAATAATAATAATAATAATAATAATAATAATAATAATAATAATAATAATAATAATAATAATAATAATAATAATAATAATAATAATAATAATAATAATAATAATAATAATAATAATAATAATAATAATAATAATAATAATAATAATAATAATAATAATAATAATAATAATAATAATAATAATAATAATAATAATAATAATAATAATAATAATAATAATAATAATAATAATAATAATAATAATAATAATAATAATAATAATAATAATAATAATAATAATAATAATAATAATAATAATAATAATAATAATAATAATAATAATAATAATAATAATAATAATAATAATAATAATAATAATAATAATAATAATAATAATAATAATAATAATAATAATAATAATAATAATAATAATAATAATAATAATAATAATAATAATAATAATAATAATAATAATAAAAGGGTTAAGTAAATGTAGAGTGTGAGAGGGAGGTATGAGTGTTGTCAATCTTTGACTGGTCGAGCTTAAAAATAGTCTCACATATGAAAATGTGACGGTCTATGGATAGACGGAAATTGCCTTAAACCTACTATAATTTAAGACGGAGCTTTATTATTGTTGCTATTAATATTATCCGACAAAAATATTTATTTTATATAAACAAGTTTGTGAAAATGAAACTTTTATAAAATTTATGTTCAAAAGGAGATTAATTAAATTAAATAATTTAAAAATATGAAATGAAGCAATCGAATGATTAAATAAATTTTAAATGTCAAAATGAGAAATTCGCTGGAGTTACAATTGGGGCCTGGGTTTACCGGTATTGGCTCAGTTAAGTACCTGAGCTTACCGTCAAAAGGGCGATTCCGTAGTGCCGCCTCCCGATCCGCAAAGTTGGACCCGTCGTTTTTCAGCGTGTGAACCGATTCATTTGGTCCATGAATATTTTCACCAGACTCGCGTCCAAGTGTGGCACTAGGCATTTGGATTGCGTTATTTCCGGACATATTGTTGTAACAAGATATTATCAAAATAAACGTGTTCTACATCATGAGAAGAAGAATAAAAATAATAAGCATGTGCATCGATTTTCATTTAAGTCTAATGATCTAATGTCATAACGCGAAGACTCAAAACATTTATACAATTAACCTCCCTCAAGAATTATATAAATGATCCCAAGACTCAATTATCTGCAAATTGATAAGCTAACCTTTTAGCTAATTCTACCGTTAGAATTCTTGGTCGATAAATTTCTGTAAATTCTATCTTTAGTCCATCATAATCACGAGAAACTCTTCGGACTATGATGTTGAGGTAAACTAAGTCAACACAAACTACTTACCCAACGTAGAAGGGGTCATATTATGCCTACCGACGAAGAAGGGATTCATAGTTGTTTGCACTTATAAAGACTAATCTCAATTTCCGTTTTAGAGGAAGATCCCACCAACTTTGTTTTAATTCATTTTAAGTGAACTAATATCTAGCATGCGTAAATGAATAAACTAAGGTGATGGCTTAAAAACATGTGACATCTGTATGTCTATGAAAACTAACATACAACCTATATGTGTCAATTTTCATGCATTTTAGTAGGTGGTTTGGTTTTAGGCGAAATATGATGCATTAACTAGCATGTGAATGAAAAACAATAGAAATGAAAAACGTAAAAACAATAAAAAGGTCCTAGTGTGGCCTATCCTATCAAAATGAACATCAAATACAAATTTGGAATCCATCCTTGGACCCGAGAAGCTTGTCTCGATGTTCCATCTTGATCCATGTAGCGGGAGTGAGCTCCAATCTCCATCTTTAGTCTTCTTTGAAAATTACAATAAATAAATTTACATAATAAACCTATTTATTACATTCTAATTTCAAAACCCAAAAACTAAAGAAAAAATAAAGGAGATTCGAGATCTCATAATTACATAAAAATTATGTTTCCTTCATTACGAAAACATAATTAACTAAGGTCACACTAAGTATTACAAATTACAACCGATTACAAAAATGCGTAAATAAAATTCATTCAACGATTCATTCAACAAAAGAAAAGCATCAACTAAAAAAAATTAAACATACAAGACATAATTCTTTAATTATGTAGATTAATTTTATCCAAACCACCTATTTAATTGATTAAATTAAGTGACAATTCATCAATTACTCACTATAAATTTAATCTTAATTCATATTAAACTTGTAATATGAATTTAATCCATCAATATTTTAAACTGCTTTAAAATAATTTGGTATCTATCAATTATGAACCGCTTCACAATAATTAATTGGCCAAAACAACAAAAAAAAAATTCTTTAAAAGTTATCTCGGTAAAAACCGAAACAACCCAATAAAAAGACCTTTTCTCGGTTTTACAGCTAAAACCGAAAAAAAAAAAAAAAAAAAATTTTTTTTTTTATTTGTCCAGATGTGAACAGTAACCGAGACGTGAACAGTAACAGGAAAAATAATTCTTTCTATTCTCGGATGCTTTTCAAATCGGCATAAACAAAAACAGCCGCAAAAAAAACTTTAATCACGGTTTTTCTGTAAAAACCGAAATAAAAAAAAAAAAAAAATTTTATAATCTGCCCTGTGAACAGTAATAGTAACAGCAAAAAAAACCCCACGGCTAAAAATAAAACAAAAACCCTAATGCCTCCTTTTTTTTGCGGCAAAAATGCCCTAAAACAAAAACATTAAGATGAACAATAATCGTTTATAGATGCTATTAGAACGAGACTAGCATATGAATTAATGAAACATGAATAATGTATATGCCAAAAATATATAGCAAAAACAAATTTTTATATCATCAACATGACGATTCCATTTGCATTTTAACTTAATCTTCCTTAAATCAAAATCTACCAATTCTTCATATGATAATTTTAACTGATTAAAACAACAATATGAAAAATAAAAGTGGAAATAAATCATCAATACAAAGAAGAAAAAAAACGAGAAAAATAGACGGTAAAAAAATTACCTCATGGCAAAAAAAAAAAAATTTCAGCCGAAACCAAATTTTTTTTTTCTCTTTTCAAAACCCTAAAATTGTTTACATCCAAATTTATGAAAATCATCAAAATAAAAATCCGTGGCCTTGGCTCTGATACCACTTGTGAGATTTATCTGTATGCATCCCTTTAAATTTAAGAACTATAACGAATTTATCATAATGAAAGCATGTTATAAATTAAATTGCATAAACAAAAGGGGGTAAAGAGATGACGAAATAACCTTCGGTCCTAGCTTATATGGCCTATGAACAATATCGCAATGATATTCTCCTATCAGTTACACCCAAGATGATATGAGATATGCACTTGTTCTTTTTCTAGAATCGATCCCCAAATCAACAGATTAATTTTAGGTTTTTGTGTTTTTCCGATGAGAGGAGGCAAGAATTGGGAAAAAGAATATTAGGTCATAAAAATTCTCCCTTCTCCTCTTCTTATAACCGAAAAAGAGAAGTTCATAGGGAGATTTCTCATCTCCTAATTTCGGCCCATATTCCGAGATAATAAGGAGTTTTAATTCCTTATTTTCGGTTTCCAAAAATGTATAAAATGTGTTAAATATAAATTGTCATTTAATGAGGATCAATCCCACAACCTCTTGGTTTGAGTACCCTCACTATTACCACTATGACACATCCATCTTGTTGATTAAATATAACTGATTACATTTAAGTACGAATTAACATATTAATTCGTCCAAGCTAACATTACATACATTTAATTAAATATAACTTATTATATTCAATTTACGAATTGACAGTTAATTCGTTTCAACTAATATTATTTAATCTTCATTAAATAATTGTCTCATCAACACATTGACTAACTGTTTAGTCATATAAGGCATCAATGTGATTACATTTCCATAACCACATCTCTCAAACACATCCTATAGGTGTGACCTTTAGGGACCAGTTGATCAACGCCATCTGTATGATAATAACGTCAAACTTTCTAGCAAGCCAACCGTTATTAGGTAATCGTTAATCAACTGATAAAATACGAAGTATACCCTTGTGAACCTGTAAGAGATTTACAAATGTTATCACACTAATTTGTGGAGGACACAAGCTCCAATAGGTGATGTGATGGTTGTTGATGATGTTCGTGAGGCGCGTCCTCGGCTGAGTGGAGTCACTTGCGGGAGTGGCCCCATGCCCTAGTTTCGCCCTCTGTGGAACCCGCCATAGGAGGGGATGTGCACATTAATGAACACGGTTATCGCTCGTTGATGAGCGGGATTTGGTGGGGATTGGCTGCGGTCCCCCACTAGCGGTATGGATTACCTGTTGCGATGGGTAATCTGGTAGGGCTACACACTTTAGTGTGTAGTCGGTTACTATGTGAGATCGGGAGTTGGAGGTCTGATGATCAGCATTTGCCTTTCTGTACTAGTCTTATTTTGATTATACAGTAACTGACTCCGTTGTTGTTTTATAAAATCTGTGGTGATCAATTCGGGGATGGTGAGCAGACTGTGACAGGTGATGATGTGCTTTAGCTATGAGGACGTCATGGGGAGTCATCACTCGAGTCTAGCTGCCACAGTTAAGAGCTTTTAGTTTCAGTTTTAGTTGTTGAACAGTATACACTTGTACTTTGGTTTTTGGATTTGAACTATGTAACCAGTTAACCATTTATACTTTAATAATTGTGTTTTGGATTGCTAACTTTGATATACTAACCTCGGGCAACTGAGATGGTGACGGTCTCTCATGCTGGAGTGGTCCTGATAAGGCACCTTGATATGTGGGGGTGTCACAAAGATAACAATACATACGATCACCCAACTCCGTTACATCTCCACACATCTGACTACACACTAAAGTATGTAGCCCTGCCAGAATATCCATCGCAATAGATATTCCACATCGCCAGTGGGGGACCGCAGCCGTTCCCACCAAATCTCCGCTCATCAACTCCGAGCGAAAACTCAAGTTCCTTAATGTGCACATCCCCTTTGTGACGGGAACCACAAGGGGCGAATCAAGGGCGTGAAGCCACTCCCGCAAGTGACTCCACTCAGCCGAGGACGCGCGTCGCGAACCACGGGCAAACACATCCAACCAACTATACAACAACAATCACCATTTACAATACCAATATGATAAAGATCAACAACATCACAACCATCACCAATCAACTATCAAATACAATGTAATCAATAACCGAGTAGGGAAACCCTACCTGGAAAGGCAATCACCAAGATCGTCACAAACAGCTATTCAAAACCGCTCTTCTATGAAACAACCTCCTGTAATCACACAATCATATAATTACTATCTAACAATCACAATACTCCCAAAATCCCCAAAAATACCCAATTAGGGTTTCAACCAAAAACAATGAAATAATATAAAAATCATACTAGAAGCTTACCTATGATGCGACGGTCTCAACGACGTAAAGAACTCAACGAGCCGACGTCTCTAGCCCTTAGGATTTGATATCAATGAGAGAAGAGGAAGTTACGTAACTTTTCTCTTGTGTAAATTGTTTAGAAACAGTGAAAAAGTAAAAAGGAATTGATAAAATAACTTTATATAACATTTTTACGTTGCTATCAAAATCCGGCAAAACAACCCGTAAAACCGACTTACTCGATCGAGTAAGTCACTTACTCGATCGAGTGCCCTCTACTCGATCGAGTAACCCATTTACTCGATCGAGTACCCATCAACAGTACACTATTTCACACACAACACTCACTTACTCGATAGAGTAAGCCCTACTCGATAGAGTACCCAACAACACATAAAACCGTAGTATTACAGTCTTCCCTCCTTAAAAACGAACTTCGTCCCCGAAGTTCAAACCCAACCTACAAAACATGAACTCCTAACACTAAATCCACCAACTATGCCTACCTCCGCAACATGGCTCACGATATCGTATCAACCACATCATAGCCTCTCACATTAACTCCATACACTATCGATACCAGCCACAAACGCCGCTAGCTCCGTTTCACTAACATATTATCCACTAGAAAATCCAATATCAAGACAATCCACCAAGCAAGATCAACCACCAAATGAAATGTTACATTCTACCACCCTTAAAAGAACTTCGTCCTCGAAGTTTTAAACATCATCACCCAACTGCCAACACTATCGAAGTATTCTTATACTCATAAACGACACACCACTACAAGCACTGCCATTACCTTTAATAGTATCAACCACAACATAAATCCATCCATTATTCTACACCAAGTCTTAAACTTCCAAATATACCACAACATGTACAACCATCAAACTCTCTTCGTCGCATCCTATTCCTCTTAAGATAAAAGTTACGTGCTTGTAACTCACTAATACTAGATCCTTTGTTATACCTCCCATAATCCTCATTACCACCGCATTTCAATGATAACCCACTATAACCTCAATACCTACAACCATTCCTATATCTAGGGCTTTCTTTCTCTAACAGTCCTTATACCTCAATTCATTCTGCACTCCATCAACCTATACCATAAAATCCTCAACATAACCACTACCCTAACTCCTTAACATTACCGCAAAATGACATACTTCTATTTATATACACTCATCTCCACTCATAACTCACGGTCCGCAATTGTTACACACACCTCATTAGCTTCTCAAGTTCATTTCTTTTATTACCACAAAACTCACCTATAACTTAACATGATACTAAGTCCCAACACGCCCTACTCATTGTCCCAATAAAAGGTTATAAACCACTTGTAGTTTCCAGTTCAGTACCACACATGTTCCATAAATCACTTGGCATTATTATGTCAATCAATGCCTCATCTAAAACAAGAGCAAAAGTACTCAAACAACCTCTCACAACTGTGACCCTTTAACAGAATATCATTATACCACGACAACAATAGAAAGATACGCAACACTCTTCCATATCATACTCTACCCTCACTCCCAAGTTGAAACTGGTAAGAAACATCAATAAAAAAACCGTCTATATGTCCAAACCGAAACTCGTAGGAAAAAGCAGTAAACACAACAACAATCTATGTAACTGATATATACTTTCGAAAACTCATCTCGTAATCATCCCGCCTACTCCACCACAACCGATGACGACATCGCAACACCGCCACCAACAGCCGCACCGCAGCGCGAAAATACCTGCATCACAACACGAAGTACCGTGCCCGGATCACCACCCGAGGCAAAACAGATACATCGATAGTCATCGCAACTTATACAATCCCATAAACACTGACTCGGTATAACTTTCTTGACAAGAAAACTTCCTTAAAACCGCTCTACTAGATCACAACGCAACAATCATACGGAATGAACAGATAATAACCTTACGAATGTCATCCATACTATTACTCATGAGGTCGAAACATCACAATATCACTTACATATATCATAAATACACATACAAGTATAACTAGCCATGCCAGATCACTCAAATTATTACTTTTTGAATATCATCCAATTAGGTTACCGTACACAACATATGACGCGGGACACTCAGATAACGACTTTATAACCATCACACCATACCACTATTCGCAAGGTTAGAACCTCACACAAACACTTACACAAATCATAGCCCCATAATCGAATCCAACTAACCAATCATGATCACGTAAATTACCACATGATAAAGGTTACCTCTCGCCCGAGCTTAACTCGTATGCCCCCTATAACACATTTTCATATTCGCATAACTATAACCTCCTGACAAATGTAACCATGCCATTAATACTCAACTACTAGCAACCACCTCCTATAACTACATCTTATACTCCCTCACAACCATACATATCAATCCGGCTTCTACAAAATCAACCTCTTTAGAATGGTTATCTTTCGTATTTATCATCACACTTAACCACTAGTGACAACACCACCATTGTTCGTATATCACGCCTCTTACACTCACCTCTAAACATAATAGTTCATCTCTATTTTGGTTAACATCCTTAATTAACAAACAACAAATCCGTCAACAAAATTTACCTCGGCATTCATTCCAATTCTATCCTTAATTGTATCGTCATCTAACTACCCACCAAAATTTCATATCGTGAAAATATTTTACCAACTTTTTACTTTCCTTACTTCCTCGAAACTCATGGCTAACATGTTCTCCTGAAACTCTTATATAACCATTAACTCACACCCTCTCATGATATTATCGTACATCTCCATGATTCCTTACTTTCATGCTCCTTAACTCTGGTCAACGTTCTCTCAGTTTACTTCCATCCTTCTTTCCCCTTTTCACACAATAATACTAATCAATAATTCATCTGCTTCCTCCTTCTACCTAACTTTTTAATAATCTGGTTACCTTCTCGTTGCTCCACAACACAAATTCCATTAATTCATATCAATATCTTCTCATTCTTTCTTATCACTGATCCTCTCTCACCATGCTACTCACTCACACTTGTCACCATTAAGTTCACACCATCAATGAGTACTCATCAATTAATTGCATCTCTCATTTACATCTCTAGAACCCAACATTTCACTTTATACCGATAACTGCCCAAAGAATTACACACTAGGTTCACCTCTTAATAAACCAAATTCCCCAAACTCAGTCAATATCTACAAATCCATGTCGCGACATGACTCCATCTAAGTTCACTATATACCACTCTTCTCCATCCCTCTACAACGACCTTTCATTACATATATTCTTAACCAAAACAATCCTAAGCATCTCCCTCCATAAATCCTTCCATATCTCAAGTTGCCACTATCCACATCCTTCCTTTCAATCTTTTCATTCTCACGTTCCTTAGACTTACATCATCCCTTGCCCATATTCACTTACCTTATATTACTCAAACTCGCAGTTATATCAATCACCACGTCTCGCAAAACATGCTTCATGCCTCAATAATCTCATCAACCTCCCTTTTCTTTTTCCACTATCCATCACAACCACATATAACTCATGTCCTCCCCACCAACCTCATACCCATCATAAGGTGCTACGCCTTACATCACAAGTTCTAGTAACTTACGCATCAGGACCAACATATATGTAAAACAATGCATAAATAAGCAAAAGAACATCTTTGAAATAATTATGACATGCACGGAGGTCAAAAAGATAAGCATAAGACCAATAAAGGGGTCACTAGATCGAGTACAGCCTACTCGGTCGAGTAGGTGAAGGTCAAAAGCACGTACAATAAATTACCAGGTCTACTCGATCGAGTACTAAGAGGTGCACTCGATCGAGTACCAAGAGGTGCACTCGATCGAGTAAGGGCTACTTGATCGAGTACCTTACGCAGTTCTCAACAATGTCCAATTTTCGTAAAACGGTCATATCTCACTCATTTATTAGTCATTATAGGCGTATGACCTATCGTTAGAACCGTAAGAGAACAAGTTATAACCTCCAATTGGAAGCACATCAAAATCATATATACATCTCAATTTATAACAGTTTAAAGACTACCTCTCTATAATCGGACAACATAACTACTAGATTTTTACTTCCAAACAACTTAAACAACAACAAGGTACACAAAAACAACTCAATACTCATAAAACCAGTATTCCTAACCACATGTTACTATCTACAAAAGCCAAGCAACAACATCCATCATGCACATATATTATTCAACTTGTCAATCATGTATTACCCACATGCTTTTATTCTATAATTTTACGTAAAACAAAATCATAAATATATATAACATCACATCCCCTAATCATTTGTTACTAATATGACCACATCATAAATTCACTTGTCACATGAACATGCTCCAACATAAATTCCATATCCCAATGCAATTACTACTTCCATCTTTTCCAACCAATTCATCCATCATATTCATCCAACATCTTCATCCAACCTATTCATCCACATGTGCACATGAACCACAGTAAACACGTAGTGATCCCATGACACCCCATAGTGATCGGTTCAAAGTTGTAGGGCGAGTTCGCGACTTTAGGATGTTTCTCAAGTATTTGCATTAGCTCCTAACAACTCCTACCCGGGTTCATTTTAGTTTGACTCTCTATGTTCATTGGGCTCATTAGTTACAGGTTCCAAAATCATCTCTCTGATACCACTTTGTAACACCCTCATACATCAAGGTGCCTTACCAAGACCAACTAATGCATGGAAGTGCTACCATCTCGGTTACCCGAGACATAGTAATCAAAAGTGACCATCAAGAAACATAATTTAAGCATAAAGTTTAAACTGATTACATCAAAACCAACTGTAAAATAAAGTACAACGGTTCTAAAACCAAACTACAACTAAAGTAACAAAGAGTATTATGATAACACAGCGGAAGACTAATATCAGACTCGTGGCGACTCCATCCCCAGCTAATCCCGCGTGCATCCATAGTATACTTGCTAGACAACTTCTCACCACCTCTGAATAGATCACCACAGTTTTTAGAACATTTAAACGGGGTCAGATACTGACTACACAATATAAGATAAAGCAAGATAACAATTCATACGATCACCCAACTCCGTCACATCTCCACACATCTGAATACACACTAAACTGTGTAGCCCTACCAGAATATCCATCGCAACAGATATTCCACACTAACAGTGGGGGACCGCAGCCATTGCCACCAAATCCCCGATCATCAACTTCGAGCGAAAACTCAAGTTCCTTAATGTGCACATCCCCCTTATGACGAGAACCACAAGGGGCGAATCAAGGGTGTGAAGCCACTCCCGCAAGTGACT
Source organism: Silene latifolia (assembly GCF_048544455.1). Classification (NCBI taxonomy): domain Eukaryota; kingdom Viridiplantae; phylum Streptophyta; class Magnoliopsida; order Caryophyllales; family Caryophyllaceae; genus Silene; species Silene latifolia. The sequence goes on along the minus strand of NW_027413175.1, from coordinate 191,980 downwards.
CCACTCAGCCGAGGATGCACCTCGCGAACCACAGACAAACACATCCAACCAACTATAGAACAAAAATCACCAATTACAATACCAATATGATAAAGATCAACAACATCACAACCATCACCAATCAACTATCAAATACAATGTAATCAATAACCGAGTAGGGAAATCCTACCTGGAAAGGCAATCACCAAGATCGTCACAAACAGCTATTCAAAACCGCTCTTCTACGAAATCACCTCCTATAATCACACAATCATATAATTACTATCTAACAATTACAATACTCCCAAAATCCCCCAAAATACCCAATTAGGGTTTTAACCAAAAACAATGAAACGATATAAAAATCATACTAGAAGCTTACCCACGATGCGACGGTCTCAACGGCGTAATGAACTCAACGATCCGACGACTCTAGCCCTTAGGATTTGATAGCAATGAGAGAAGGGGAAGTTACGTAACTTTTCTCTTGTGTAAATTGTTTAGAAACAGTGAAAAAGTAAAAAGGAATTGATAAAATAACTTTATATAACATTCTCACGTTGCTATCAAAACCCGGCGAAACAACCCGTAAAACCGACTTACTTGATCGAGTAAGTCACTTACTCGATCGAGTGCCTTCTACTCGATCGAGTAACCCACTTACTCGATCGAGTATCCATCAGAATACACTGTTTCGCACGCAACACTCACTTACTCGACAGAGTAAGCCCTACTAGATATAGTACCCAATAGCACAAAAAACCATAGTATTACATATTCAGTTTAACTTTAAGATATGTCAATAGTATGGTTAAGCAAAAGAAGAATATATAAGCAAAAGTAAAAGGTTTGTTCTATATATCCAATTGTTATTATACTTCACATTTTTAATGCTAAGATAAATACCTTTTTTTAAGGGAGACTAACCGGTCATTTGCACTTACCTATATACTAATGTTTTTGTGCATTAATAAGTATGTTTTGGTAGGTCAATGCCTTTTAAAAGAAGTAGAGGCCCTTATAAATGGGATTCACTAAGGAGGAAATTAGAAATTATGTATCCATATTAGTATGGAAAAGATAATAAAAGATAAGTAACCATTATCTTAAACTTATTTTACAATTGTATAATGTTGTTAATGATTAAGTTAGTTGTGTTCATGTACATAGGATATTGCATATTTGGCATTTTACGATGATATATGCTCTACACATTTATATATTCAAACAATAAAAGGGTAAAGTATAACTTTTTTAAAGTGGGAAAGTGGTGATTGACCTCCATAACTTTGTGCAATTGTGAAATTAAACCCCACAACTTCCAATTGGAGTGATTAGGCCCCATAACTTACATAATAAGTGAAATTAAACTCCTTTATCAAAATCTCACGAGAAATTCAATTTATCTATCACAAAAGTAAAATTGGTTATGTTCTTATGAAAAATACAAAATAAAAGTTTAATAAAATTAATCAAAAGTCTCACCAAAATATCATTATATACAAAAAACGATACCAACACGTGTACATATAACATACTAAAATCAAACGTATTACATACTAAAACCATTTTTTTACATACGTATGTAATTCGGGATGATTTTTTAGAAAAAAAAACAATTAAACATTTTATGTGCAAACTTTTTTTAATTGTTGAAAAATAGAAAAAATTGAATTTTTTTTTTACCTTTTTATTATATGTTTTATATTTTTTGTCATGAAAATCTTTTATCCCGACTTCTGATTTTAACACAACTACCTACAAAAATATTTTGCAATTGAAATTTTTTTTTAAAAAATTGAAAAATATGTACTTTATATAAAAATAATAATGAAAAATTCACGTGGTACCCTCGAACTTTGTCATTTTGTATGTGGAATCCGACTTTTTAAGTTTATGCACAAAATATCCTTGAGATTTGATTTTCAAGTACAACATGCGCAATCGGGTGGGTCGATTCGGTTTTGAGTCACGTTGTTTCGGGTTCGGGTCATCGTAGTTTAGGATTTTTTTCGGCTCGTGTGCATTGGTGGGTTGAACCGGGTTCGGTTGGATCATTTCGGGTCATGACATATGATGCGTGTCATTTATATGATGTTTTACACCCTATTTTAAACGCATTTCAGAGCTCAATTGTGTAGTTTTATGCTACTATTTGCCCCATTTCGTCTACTTTCGTATTTTTATGTGATATTGCAGATTTATGCGGAAATGAGTGGAAAACAAGCTAAATCCGTCCCCGAGTACCTTGCATTGCATTGACGTGAAGTGTTTACTCGAGGAACGAGCTAGGTGCGCGTTTCGAGGCCTGAAAGACAACTTTATGAAGAATTAAAAGCGGATTATCAGCTACTCTAGTCGATCGACTGGACCCTATGGTCGATCGACCAGAGCCCGACTTACAAGAACTCATGTTCAGCATACCTCAGTCGATCGACTGCATTGTGTGGTCGATCGACCAAGCCGCTATTTCAGACGTGAATTAAAAGATCGAGAATAAGAAAGCCCAATGTATTTTAGGTTTAGGAATAAGTTGTTACGTTAGATTCCTATATAACGTAACCTAACATTAAGCTTTAGGTATTCAGCCATTCAAATTTTCATCTAGTATTAATTTATCATTAATTAGGGTTTGGTTTTCGAGTTGAATCATTCAATACAATTCCTTTCGTTCGTGCTTTTCTTCCGGTAATTCTTCTACTGGTATTCCTTTGTTCATTATTTCAGTTTTATTGCTTTATTTCGTTCGTAGCTAGAATTGATAGATTAGTTTCCCGAAGCCATAATTATCGTTTTATGCTAATCTTTTGTTCCGTTAATTTAAGCATGAATTCGGTAGTCTATTTCGTTAATCTTGTTGTTGTTTTTACCAGTATCATGAGTAGCTAAATACCTCGTGCTAGGATGTAGGGAATCTGTAGAATTAGGCGGCAGTAGAATGATATGACCTGAATCGCGCCACGGTCGATCGACCGCACACCCTGGTCGATCAACTGGCCACGTGAGGTTTTGCTTCGTTTTAATTGATTTAAATTCTATATTTGACGAATCGAGTGCACGCGACTAGTTGAATGCTCAAGAAATGACCGACCCATTAGATCGAAAGATAGGGAAAGTTGTTAGACTACCAATTAAAATGACTAAACTATGCTAAGATCGAAAAATAGGTAAAGTTTAGGTTTTTAGTCACTTTTCAGGACGAGAGTCAGTACTAGTGATATTAGGGACCTGTAGCGAGATCGAAAGATGCTACTAATGAGAGTGGACCGAGAGGACCTCTTATTTTCCCGTCTCACGTGATTGTTTTAGACCTACCTAGTTTGCTGCCGCCGAAACTATAGTGAACCGACCATCCTTGCACCCTTTTAATATCTGTTTTCATCCGTTTATTTAGTTTATTGTCTTTTAATGCCTTTAGCTGTAGACCAAATCAACTCAACCCCCACATTTGTTACCTTAGGACTTAAAATTAGACAACTAATAATTGCATCTGCCTCTCTGTGGTTCGACCCGACTGCCGCTAGCTATAGTTGTAGTTGGAACTATAAATTTATTTTTGACACCTTACGACGGGTATCAACATAGTCCGGGTATCGGGTTAGAATGAGTCCACCTGGTAATCAGGTGGGTCGAGTCGAGTTCAAGTTGGATTGTTTTCGGTCAGGTTACTCAACTAACATGTCGTGTAATAGTTCATATCGGGTCAACAATATTCTCAACCAGTTTATATCGGGTCAATAATATTCTTGCCTGGTTAATATCGGGTTACATCTTACAATTTATTCTTCTTTTAAAATCATTACCGTTATAACAAATTAATTTAACTAACACGAAGTTAGACTTAAATTATAGTGTAAGCGATAAAAATTGGTAAGATCCAAAACTTCGACATGGACAAAAACTCAATATATGTTAGGGACTTAGGATAATATCTACGATACTTTTACGAGATTACATAAGTACATGAGAAATTTACTTGGATTTAAGGTTTTTTATCACTCAACAGTCAACAAAAATATAACTATATAAGTATACAACAAGGAGTGTATAACTCATTTATTTAAGTGAGTTGGAATAGAGTTGCATTAGCATGATAACCCTTTAAACTCCAAAGCCCTAAAATATCACATGTAACTATGTAATTAGTACGTCATAATACATGATTTATATAACTTTTATGCAATAATTAATCTGGAATAATAATATAATTATTATTTTGATTCAGTTTAACTTGGCTCTGTTTACTACAGTTAAGTGTAATGCAGCTCAATTTAGTTCTATTCAGCTCAGCTTAACTCAAATCATCTAAACTTTATTCAACAGTTCAGTTTCATTTAGTTCAATTCACTTTAATTAAGTTTGGTTTTAGTTTAATTTAGTTTATTCAATTAAGCAGCATTCAGGGTTGAGCTTAATTCAGTGAAAAAGAATAAGGCGAAGTATATGGAGTGATAATGACTAAGTCACACACTATCTTAACTTTGCCAAACAAGTGCTTATGGAGCAAAACTCTGAGTTTGGCCGAATCTCAAACTAATTATAAGTTGTCTCGACTCATTATTACCTCTAACAAAAACTAAGAAACTTGTATTTGATCGGTTTTCTACTGAGCTTGACAAAATCGACACAATATTTAACACTAAAGTGTGAAAGTCTTTAAATATAGGTCGTGGAAAAAAAATTGTTAAGCTTAATTGTAGATATTCACATGAAAGCGATTTAGGCCCTGTTTTTTTTGTACTTAATTTCAGCTTATTTCAGTTCAGTTCAGCTCTAATCTGCTCAGTCAGTTTCATTCAGTTCAGTTCAGTTTGGCTCTTCTCTTCATAAATTAACTCTTACTTCAGTTCAGTTCAGCTCCATTAAGTTCGGTTCAGTTCAGTTTAGCTCCATTAAGTTAAGCTTAGTCTAGACAGTTTCAGTCCAAAGTGTTTAATATGATACGTTTGACTTAATAATGAAATAACTAAATTAAATAATGGTCGTAAGACTAATTTAGATAGTTAATAGTTGAAAACTTGAAATAATTAAAAATGCGATAAAATAATTAGACCAACCCGAATCGACCCGACCCGGCCGGCAATAACCCGAACCTGATATGAGCGCAATAACCCGAACCCGATATGAGCCGACCCACATTAACCCGACCTGACTGACCCGATACCGTCTCACAGAATAAAATTGTGTTACACACCTACTATATCATAAATTATGCTTAGTGGACTAGTACTCTTCCCCACATATGACACGCCTAGTACTCTTCCCCACATATGACACGCCTAATATAGTGGAACAAAAATAGGAAACTGAATTACTCTTTCACATACGAATTTTACTCTTTCACATACACTTTTTCATAAGATTTCCCTAACATTGCCCTTCCCATCAACCTTTTCCTCTTTTTTCTTTCTCCTACAATCTAAACAAACCCTTCCAAATTCTTCAATAATGAATCTTAATTTCTCATGTCGAACAACTAATTACTTGTTTTTATCAATATATTACACTAATTTTGGCTAATTTAAGTTAATTGATTGTTATACTGTATGTGTATGTTCTTTGATTAATTAAATTTTTTAACTTGGGCTTTTAATTGATAATTGGTTGATTAATGGTTGGAATCACAATGTATAATTAGGAAGAAAAGATTCTTCTCAAGACGATGATGAACAAAGCAATCAATTACAAGAAAAAACAAACAAATTCATGCATATTAACAGCGGCTAATCAACAATAAAACGATTCTCAATAATAAAAAAAATCAATTGCTTCCTTATTACATGATACAGACGTAGATCTCCAAAGAAAAATAACACAAGTATTGACGCACGAAGAGGAACAGGTACAGTCAACCTTAGGTTCGTCGGAGGGACAACTGTTGTTGGTCGTGTGTTTCTCTGAGCGTGGTGGCCAGCAACGGTGGTGGTGCGGGGGTTGGGACGTTGTTTTTGTCAGTGACTTGGTTCGTCTTGGTGGTGAAGGGAGATGAAAAAAGGGAGAAAAAAAATAATTGGATGAGTGAATGAGAAAATGAGAAAATGACAAGGGTAATATTGTAAAAGTCGTATGTGAAAGAATAAAATCCGTATGTGAAAAAGAACGACCCAATAGGAAATAGTGGGGCGACTAAAGTCACTACTCACTTGATCAATGAAGTACTTAACTGCTCTCGTGTTTCCCATCGAAAAAGCTCATAAGCAACTCCTTGATCACCCATTAAACTTCTCCATCAATTTCACTTTATTGCTAACTTAATTTTTATCTTCATCGTTTGATTCATAAGAATACTAATTGTAAGTTAGAAATTATCTACTTCTTCCTTTTGAATATTTTTACAATTTCCTATCTGATTGATTATAGCCTTTTGTTGTATGAACAGTGAGATTATGTCTGTGGAAGGGAGTAATACAGTTGTTACTGGTAAGTAACTTAAATACGACAAGTTTGTAATTGCACTTTTTATTGAAAGTTTATTAATTCTTAGTTAATTCTAGTTATTACATTGTTTGTGCATATAGAGTTTGAGGAAGAAATTGAAGTTAATGAGAACCCCAACAGAAATGACGAGGAGGAGGATCCTTTGGAGAAACAATTGGGGAAGCGAAGAAAAAGAAAATCTTAGGTAAGGAACCATTTCACAATTACGGAGAAGAAGGCATCAAATGGGGTCAAGACTACTGCTGGTACCTGTAAGTATTGTAAAGATGTTACTTATAATGCTGATTATTGTTTTGGAACTTCCAACTTTAAGCAACACTTGTTGGACTCTTGTAGTGAGTATAAGAAAATCAACTCAAATGAGTCCGTCTCAGGGAAAGAAATTAACCAAAAATTATATAGGGAATTGTGACCAAAAATTATATAGGGAATTGTTAGCTGAGGCAATCATGGAACACGGGTATAGTTTTTCTTGGGTTGAACATGACAGAAATCGGAAAATTCACAAATATCTTAACGACAATGTTCAACATACATCGAGAAATACATCTAAACAAGTGTGTTTGAATATGTACGATAGATTCAAACATAAGATAAAAGAAGTTTTCAGGGAGTTGCCTGGTAGAATATGCTTGACATCAGATTTATGGTCAGCTCCCAATAAGCGAGGTTTTTGTGCATAACTGCTCATTACATTGATAAAGATTGGATTTTACAAAGTAAGTTGTTGTGTTTTCGACGTTCTCCTCCCCCACATGGTGGATTTGAATTATCTCAACAGGTTACTGATGCGTTTTTGGATTGGGAAATTAAAGACAAGGTATTTTCACTAACAGTTGACAATGCAAGTAATTTGGATAAAATGGTTGATTACTTGAAACAAGACACATTCAAAGACATGATTTGTTTGGGTCAGCACTTTCATATTCGTTGTTCTGCTCATATATTAAATTTGATAGTGAAAAAGGGTTTGGAGCTCATCAAAGACTCTATACATAAGGTTAGAGAAGCTGTTAGGTATATTGATAGATCTGATGGAAGAATAGAAAAGTTTTATGATTGTGAAAAGAAGCTTAATATGCTTGTTTCTTTTAAACTATGGATGGATGTGCCTACTCGGTGGAACTCGACCTATATTATGCTTGATAGAGCACTTAAATAAAAGGATGTACTTAACAATTATTTTGGTTCTAATGATGGTACAAGTATGTATATGCTTGATATTAATGAGTGGGAAAAGGTTAAGAAAGTGTATCATCTCCTAGAGCCTTTTTATCAAGTAACAAATTTATTCTCTGGAAGTTATTACCCTACCGCGAGTTTGTACTTTCCATTTGTATGGCAAATCCAAACTCGTCTGAAGAAGGCAGCTTGTTGCGATGACATTGATATTAGTGATGCGTCAAAGGAAATGCTAGTAAAGTTTGAGAAGTATTGGCATGACTATGTTAAGGTGCTTGCATTTGGGGTTATTTTTTATCCACTATATAAGTCAGAGTTTGTTAAGTATGCTTTAAAAAAGCTACATGGCGAGTTCGAAAGTTTAAGGAAGGTAGAAGAATTGAAAACAGACTTTGAGAGATTGTATGAAGCTTATGAAACACAAGCTGGTGTTTTTAGACCTTCTGATTCTCGCGATATGGCTAGAAGTATAAACCTTGCTGATGATTTTGGGGTATGAAACACTTTATTCTTGTCTTTTATTTCTTTTACATTTATACGTCATATTGTTATCTGATATTCTGGTTGTTTTTATGTAGGAGTTTGCAGCATATGATCAACTTAATGCAGCGACAACGGAAACTGATGTGTCTTGTGTATTGGAAAGAGAACTCTGATCGTTTTCCAATTCTTTCTTATATGGCTGGGATATACTTGATATCCCCATTACAACGGTTGCTTCTGAATCCACTTTTAGCATGGGTGGGAGAATCATAAGCAAATGGAGAAGCTCTCTTTCATCAAAAAGTGTGGAAGCAATAGTGACTTGTAAACATTGGTTAACAGGTTATGATGGTAAATTTCGAACTTGCTAGATCAAAAAAATCATATTTGTTTAATATTCACTTTATATTTCACACGTTTAACTTTTATTGCTAGATTTTAATGTTGGCGGCAACACTGTTTCGGTTGATTCCGATGAGGAGTCATATTAATATGAGTAAGTTATTAATTCTTAGGCTTTTCCATACTGTCGGAGGGTTTATAGTTAATCATGCCAAACTTTTTACATTTCGCATTTGTAGTTTCGATACGAAGTTTAATGTTTCATAATTCAAATTTGTTGAACTTGTCAACTTATACATGAAGACGTTTTTAAGGATCTCCAGAAGATTTTTGAAGTTTATTTATTTATTTATTTTGTTTTCAATTTTAGCTCTTTTTAGTTATTATTTTTCCTTAACTTTATTTGGTTAATCTTAGGCTAACATATACAGAAGGATTTTTTTTTTTTTTTGTGGAATTTGTATTCTATTTTGTTTTTGGTGAAATGTGAAAAATTGTATTAATAATTAAGCAAAGTACATCATTTGATCACCATACAATAGTACAATCATACGAACACTCAGCCTAGCACATCAATGAGTTAAAATATGGTCCTTAATCCACTCATGATCTCTATGCCTACCCATATACTGCAACAGACCCCTCACCCTAATAGCAATAAGCCCTTGTAATCTCTTAACCACGCATTCAGGTCTGCTAACTCTACTCTCCACCCGACAGTGATTCCTACTCTCCCAAATCAGATAAATCAGACCTGCAATTGTAGCCATCACTAGCTAGTTCTTCAGTAATGATCTACACCTCCACTTAATTATCCATTCCACCACATTAGGTTGCCAAGGAGCAGGGAGCCAAAGTTGCACCAGTCTGAGGCAACACCTGCTAAACCAGCAATAAAAAAACAGATGATCCATAGTCTCATCAGCACTACCACACAGAAAGCATAGTCCATCAGACACTATACCAAATCTACCCATTCTGTCCTTTGTAAGCAGTCTATGATTAATGTAAAGCCAATTGATAAAGGTAACCTTAGGGATAGCCACCCTATTCCACACAAAAGAAGACCACGGAACTTTCAGATGATGTCCCAACAACCAGCTATACCCATCTTTTGCAGAATAAGTAATCCAATTACCAGAAGTGAAACCAGTCAATAATTTGTTCTTCACTTTACATAGCTGTCGCCAAGACTAGCTAGAATAACTAGGGGCTTGATACTCCCACCAGTCTTGCTGTTTTATATAGATGTGATTCACCCATTTGACCCACAAAGAGTCTTTTTTCCAAGCAACCCACCAAACATACTTACCAAGCATGGCAGTGTTCCAGGGGGCAGCATTAAGGATGCCCAAACCACCATTATTTTGAGGAAGGCAACATTTCTCCCAGGAAATAAGAGGAACTTTAGAATAATTTTCAGCATGGGACCATAAATAGTTCCTACAAATAGCCTCCACCCGACCAATTACTCCTTTAGGCAGAAGGATCACCCTAGCCTAGTAGGAGTGCATTTGGGTAAGAACATGCTTAACAAGCACCAATCTCCCTGCATAACTAAGCTTCTTAGTGCCCCACCCTCGAATTTTTTGAACAATTTTATCCACCAACACATTACTATCAAAACTTGACAGTCTTTTGTAGGATATGGGGATGCCCAAATATCTGAACGCGAAAGTACCTTAATGAAACCCAGATAACTGCAGAATCTGAGCACTCATCAACTGACTAACCCCATTCATATAAAGATCAGACTTACTTTGATTCATACAAAGACCAGAAGCTTCTGAGAAAGTAATAAACCCTCGCATCACAACCTTAACAGAATTATAATCCCCTTTGCAGAAGAGAAGCAAGTCATCTGCAAAGCACAGATGACATAGCTTTAAGCTCTTACAAAGAGGGTGACAGTGAAAATCATTTGAGATTGTGACCAGGTCCAGAATCCTAGTAAGGTACTCCATGCATAACGTAAACAACAGGGTACACATAGGATCCCCTTACCTAATCCGCCTAAGCCCTCTAAAATACCCAAACTAATTGCCATTTAATGATAAAGAGTATGAAGTGGAAGTGACACGCTGCATTATCCACTGTATCATCTACTTGGGAAAATTAAGAGCACTCAGCATACCTTTAATAAAGCTCAATTCAATTGAGTCGTAGGCTTTCTTCAAATCACTTTTTCATCATAACTCGTGGGGAGCAACTCTTTCTATTATATAGCCTAACCAAGTCTTGGCAAATGAAGGTGTTATCAACAATTTCCCTACCTTGTATGAAGGCACCCTGGTTCATACTGACTATGCTTGGAAGAACAGTAGCAGTCGAGAGCAAATCACCTTAAAGATACATTTATAGACCACATTGCAGCAAGCAATGGGTCTAAAGTCAAGGACAGAATCAGGATTAGTCTTTTAGGGACTAAGGTAAGGACAGTGCATTTATTTGCTGTAGGATTTTGCCAGATTGAAAGAATTCTTTAACAACTGCCACCACATCACACCCTACTACCTCAAAAGCATCTTTGAAAAACTGAGAAGAGTAGCCATCAGAGCCTGGAGCCTTCTCCTTAGGGATAGAAAAAAGAGCTTTTTTAATTTCCTCATCAGTCACCTCCAAAAGCAAATCCCTAGCCTGCACATCAGTCAGTAGAGCTCCCCTCTTGACAACCCCAGGGCACACCTCTGTGACAGAAGCAGAACTACCAAGAAGCATCTTATAGTAATCCAAAAAGGCATGTTCAATTGTAGCATTATCAATACACATATGACCATTCATATCAAGTATTTTCAACACCTTATTCTGAGCTCTCCTTGTTTTTAACGTACTGTGAAAATAATTGGTATTATCACCACTACTGTGGAACCATTGAGTTTTAGCTTTTTTAGCTAAAAACTCTAATCTGGCTTCATCCAGTTCCTTAAAAGTCTAAGAGGCAATTCTTTCTTCCATCTAAATGAGGGAATTGGTAGGATCAGCATATAATTTCTTTTTAATTTCCTCCAGAATAATTTACCAACCTTAGCAGCATTTTTAATATCTCCATAACCCTCTTTGTTAAGCTTTTTCAAAGGTTGCTTCAACCATTTCAACTTTTTAACAACTTGAAACATCCTACAACCATGAATATCTTGCTGCCAAGCCTTCTGCACAATATCCTTAAACTGCTCATGTTTCCCCCACATGTTGAAATATTTAAAGCTAGGTTTCTGTCTAGTATGATCAGTCCAAAACTCAATTAGACAGGGACTATGATCATATAGTCCTTCAGGCAAGAAAGTGATGCCACCATCAGGACCATTAAGAATCCACTCATCATTAGCCATCACTCTGTCAATTCTGCTAAACACTCTCTCATCACCTTCTTGTTTGTTGTTCCAAGTAAAGTAGGCTCCAGTGGAGCTTAGATCATACAGCCCACAAGAGTCCACACAATCCTGTAAATCTTTAACCTCAGCCATAGTAACAGCAGCCCCTATCCTTTCATCGAAGCTTAAGACATTATTAAAGTCCCCCATGATCATCCAAGGACCATGAATTGTAGAGTGAATGTCCAAAAGAGACTGCCAAGGAGCCCTTCTATCAGCATTTTTATTGAAACCATAGACAACAGAACAGTGCCATTGAATAGCATTCTGAATGCAGGTCAAAGAAAGGTGTACAACCTGAGCAGATTTGTCCAGGACTACAACATCAAACAGATTAGTATCCCAAACAATCCAGATTCTACCACCCTCTCTCACATCATTATTATAAATAAACTGCCAGGTATTACCCATACCAGATTGAACTTTATTAATTGATCTAGTCTTAACTCTAGTCTCTAACAACCCAAAAAAACCTACATTATTCATATGCAAAAACCTTCTAACATCTTTTTGTTTATTCACTTTATTAATACCTCGAACATTCCAGAAACCAAAACTAACCATGTTCACTTGATTGAGCTATTCTCCCTTTCCCAAGACTATTTAGCAGATTCCTCCTCAAGGACAAACTCAACACCTCAACAAAAGATGGCCCTCCTTGAGAGAATCCCTCTTTCCTCTTGGATAGTCTATTAAAAATTCTAGCAGATGACATAGAGTTCAGAACCTGATTACCCCGCACTGGCATGGGAGTTACCACAACATTAGGATCAATCTGAGGTAACTGCACCTGTTCCACCTGTGCAATCTGCACTGTCTGCTGAACCTGTGCCTACTACACCACTGATTTGGGTTTCCAGACTTTCTTAACTGGCTCCACCTTCTTTTTAGGGACTATCTTCTTACATAATCCAGACTCATGACCCATCCCATGACAACTAGTACAGACAGTTGGTTTCCATTCATAATGGACAGGTTGTTTAACCAGAACTCTATTCTCATCAAAGAATTCAACAAAATCAGGTAGCTGATGGCCCATCTGAACCTCCCCCATGAATCTAGCAAACCCTAGGAACTCCCTATCATTTGTAGTAGTATCAGGACAAATCGGTTTACCAACTAAACCTGCAATTTTTGTTAAGGCAGCACCCCATAACTTCAGATCTAGATTATAAAACCTAACCCAAATAGGAACAACATCTACCTTATCCCTAACCACAGGTTCATTGATACTCCACGACTTGACAATAAAGGGCTTATTATCAAAGAAACAAGGATCACCAGACAGGACTACCTCCTTATCCTCCATCTTCTTGAACCGAACAAGACAGATACCATTAGGTTTAAAAACCACTTTATCAATCGATAAATTCCTCCAGAACCGACGGACAAAACCCCCAATAACATGACTAGGAGGATTTGCACCCAAAACATAACACATCACAGATGAAACCCAGAAATAAACCTCACCTTTCACATCATCAACATCAATTTTAAGAGTAGGCAAAGTACCTGACGTCGCAATCGGAGACTTCGATCGAGATTTTTGATGAACCTCTTGCCAAACCTCATCACCAGTTGATTTATCTTCCAAAATGGCATTAAGTTCCTTACTAAGATCATACGTGCGTAATTCCGCTGCCTTTGAACTCTCACACTCTTGTACATTCAAAATAATCTCTCTGATTTCTCTATTATTTGGCGTAATACTAGTTTGTTGTGATTTATTACCAGATGAACTATTATTTTTTTATGTTTATTAGTATTATTTAGTGGGGACGAAGCCTTCCTAGATCGAGCCATTGCTAAATTTAGGGAAAACCTCAGAGCTTTCTCTCTCTAAAAGTCATTGCTAACAAAATTAAAAATTTCTGGTTTATAACTTTTGAATCATGACCGGTGCATTTTATTTATCAAGTCTATTACCGACCAACTTTTAACTATTTATACTTGTATATTGGTATTGGTTGGCTCCATGAGCTTAATCCATGCATACTTTTTGAGTCGTAAGTTCTCTTTTGTTGGCTTATCTGCTTGTATATCAAACTTGTTTTAAAAGAAATTTAAATAGTGGATAAAAATGAATAGTGATCAACTAGGAAAAAAGTTTGCATTATTTGTAACTAACTAAATTGTTAAAGATCACTTTATATAATTTTTGTAAAAGATCACTCAGATTTATATATAGCTCAAATGGTTCAAACAAAACTTGAGAAGTACTAAACAATGAATATTCGGACTTTTGTCCACACTACTATTCTATAACACGAAACAAACGTTTACATTCGCGTATATACCAGTTATCCGACTTTTTATCGGGTCGCGTTTAGTCAGTTGTAGTGTTATAGTGTTCGAGTAATATGTGTTATATATGATATTTAGGTAATTGTCGGTTATTTGATACTCATTCGGGTCGGATATTTTTCTTGTCGGGTTTTAATCGGCTTGGATGCTGTCGGGTTCGGATTATGCCGGTTATCAGATAAGATTACGTATCAAGTTCGGGTCAGATATTTTCTTATCAAGTTTTAATCGGCTTGGGTATTGCTGGGTTCGGATTATGCCGATTATCGGATAAGATTACGTATCAGGTTATGTTGGGTCGGAGTGGGTCGATTTCATGTACCGTGATTAATAATATTATCGATTAATAGACGGGTCCTATATCGGGCGAGTCGGATCGGTTTTGTCGAGTCGGGTCGGGTTTTGCCAGGTCTTACGTGCCCTTTCTGTCATTCTTAAAATTTTCAATTGAACATAAATCATAGACCAGAAATCGGAATAGACTAATTTTTTTTTTCAAATTGATTACCTCTTCGAGATCTATAAATTGATATAACAACAATGGTCATTCGGATATTCAAGATCGAAGATATGGTTGATTTGAGATTTTCGTTAAAAAAAACCCTATAAAATGTCACTCGACAATTTTTTTTTCCTCAAATTGTAGATTATGGCGAGAAAATCATTTTAGGAAAAAAATTTGGCCGATTCCGAATTTCGGTCTATAAATTATGCGCAACTGAGTTTTTTTATAGCGACAAAAAGGGTATGTTGTGCATGAAAATCAAACATGGAGAGTATCATGTACACAAACTTAAAAAGTTGGATACCACGTGCAAAATGACAAAGTTTGAGGGTACCACGTGAATTTTCCGAAATAATAAATTGTTTGATTTTCGTAAAATATTTTTAATATTATTTTATCTAATTTATGCTAAAAAAAATTTGATTACTTTTTTTACACTTTTATTTCGTATTTTTCATAAGAACATAACTATTTCTACTTTTATGATATGATAAATTGAATTTCTCGTGAGATTTTGATAAAGGGGTATAATTTCACTTATTATGTAAATTATGGGGCCTAATCACTTCAATTGAAAGTTGTGGGGGTTAATTTCACAATTGCACAAAGTTATGGGGGTCAATCTGTAATACACCGCTTTTTCTAAGCTTGTACTCGGCCGAATATGGCTTATTCGACCGAGTAAAGGAGTCGTGTGTTTCTGGTCAGTTCTCTGTCCGGGAATACTCGACCGAGTAGAGGATACTCGGCCGAGTATACTCAATACTCGACCGAGTATCCGACCTGACGGGTGTTATTTCCGCGGTTTGATTCAGAGATGATTAGAGTTATAAAAGACGCGTTAATCAGTTCCTAATCATTTATACAAAACCTAAACATTTCAACGTAACTCTAATTCTCTCCAAATCTCTCTCAAGTGCGCGGATTGTTAGCAAGTCTTCTTCATCTTTCTTTGTGTCGTCGGTGTCGGTAAGTTCTTGATCTCGTAAGTTTTATTGGTTAATCTTTTAGGGTTTATCTTGATTTATAAATTGGGGGAAAGGGGTTTTGCATATAGTAATTAGAGTTTATGTGATTGTTGTTAGGTAAGGACTTCGTAGAAGAGCCGTTCTAGATTGCTTTGCTTGTGTCTCGTTGCAGTTGTGCGAAGGTAGGGTTTCCCTACTCAGTTTACTGTTAATTGAATTAAGATTATGTTTGTATTGTGTACGATTGATTATCTGCTGATCATTGTCGGAGAGATGAAGTTGGTGTGGTTGTTGTGATGGTTGTTGAGTGGAGTCACTTGCGGGAGTGGCTTCACGCCCTAGTTTCGCCATCTGTGAATCCCGCCACAAAAGGGAATGTGTACATTAATGAACAGGGTTATCGCTCGTTGATGAGTGGGACTTAGGTGGGGATTGGTTGCGGTCTCCCACTGGCGGCGAGGATTACCTGTTGCGATGCATAATCTGGCAGGGCTACACACTTTGGTGTGTAGTCGGTTACTACGTGAGAGAGGGAGTTTGGAGGTGATTGATGATCATCTGGTTGCCTTTTTGTACTTGTCTTACTTTGATTATACAGTAACTGGCCCCGTTGTTGTTTTGTAAAATCTGTGGTGATCCATTCGGGGATGGTGAGCAGATTGTGACAGGTGATGATGTTTGCTAGCTATGGGGCCGTCATGGAGAGTCATCACTCGAGTCTAGCTTCCGCTGTCAAGAGACTTGGCTTTCAGTTTTAGTTGTTAAACATTATTGACAGTACTTTGGTTTTAGTTTTGAGAACATGTAAACTTTAATCTATTATACTTTAATAATTGTGTTTGGATTGTTAATTTTGATATACTAACCTCGGGCAACCGAGATGGTGACGGTCTCTCATGCTAGGGTGGTCCTGGTAAGGCACCTTGGTATGTGGGGGTGTCACAAAGTGGTATCAGAGCAACGATTCTGGCACCTAAAACTAATAAACCCAATGAATATAGGGAGTCTAAATAAAATGAACCCGGGGAGAGTTGTTTGGAGCTACCGCAAAGACTTGGGAGACGTCCCGAAGTCGCACTAAGGCCCTTACGATCTTAAGCCGGTCACATGGGGGAACTGTTGTATGTCGAGTCATGTGTGTGTAGTACTTGAAACTTGAATCTTGTTCAATGGTTGAATGTCATAATGAAAGAAGTGGAACGTGATAGTATATGAAAGATGCATTGAGAATTTATCGATATTAGATTTTTTGCATGAAAAATGTTGAGCATGTTAAGTGTTTATTATGTGGATTTCAATTGGGTAGTGGTATATCCTATATATCTTGGTAGAAAAGCATGTTTAAGTAAGTTTATGATAGTTGCAGCTCATTTTGGCATGACTCGGTCGAGCAGGGCAGGTACTCGACAGAGTGGGGGGTACTCGGCCGAGTAACCAAGCACTCGACCGAGTGTTGTTTGGGGTGTGCGAAGTAGTAGCTTCTAGTTGTGACCGCTCGGCTGAGTACTAGAGCATACTCGATCGATTGAGGCATACTCGACCGTGTATCACCCATACTCAACCGAGTATGTTTTCTATGTTTTTGTCGTTGGCTACTAGAGTGGAACACTCGATCGAGTTATAGTAGTACTCGACCGAGTAGTCCATACTCGACCGAGTATCTCACCATACTCGGCCGAGTGCTTCTTTGGGGGAGGGTCATGTTTATTTTGAGCCGTATGCTTTCAGCTTACATTTCCTTGCTTCTTATTAGCTCAAAATGCCGCTAAAGAGGTAAGCCGCGTATATCCAGGCAACTGAGATGACCACCGAGGAGGTAGTCCGTATGATCGAGCAGCAGGATGCTCTCCTTGAGGCTCTTAAGAATGTGGGTAAGGGGGTGGATAAACCGGTGGATGCTACCCACCTGAGCACTATCATCGCCCGCTTCAACCCATGTACTTAGGAGGGCACCGGAGAACCTAAGCTGCTTGACAACTGGCACCGTGAGATGGAGAGCCTTCTAGAGGTTGTTAAGTGTCCGTCGGAGTTAGCTGTTGAGCAGGTAGTGTACTACCTGAGAGATGAGGCTGCAGTGTGGTGACAGAACGTGAAAGAAGATGCCAGAGCTTACTACAGGGATGACGGGGTTGGTGCTATACCGTGGTCGGGTCTGAATAGCGCCATGAGAGAACAATTTGTGCCGGAACACATCCGTCACAAGTTGAGATCCGAGTTTGATTCTTTCACCATGACTAACGACATGACGATTACGAAGTACTATCACCGGTTCCTTGAATTGTCACGTTATGCTGAGGACATGGAGATGGGGCAGCGGGGTTTGGCTCTCTATTTCGAGAGGGGTTAGAACCCAAGATCATGAACAGGTTACCAGCCGGGGTTATCACCAATCTGAAGGATGTCTACAAGAGGGCCGGGCAAGCTGAGAGATTGGTGGATTTGTCTAGATAGGCTACGGAGAGAACCACCACTGAGAAGAGGAAAGCAGAAAGTAAGAGTGGCAATCAGTCGAGCCACAAGAAGGCCAATTATTGTAACACCCCCACTTATTCAGGAGCCTTTAGCTAGACATTCCCAAATAAATAGAACTGTTACCATCTCGGTTTCCCGAGGTAGTGAATAACAAAGACCAACTCACCAAAGTACTTTAGATTAAAACGAAGCGATTACATGTTTATTACAACTTAACCAACTAAAACTTAATATAAAATAATTACAACTCGCAGCGTAAATAAATAAAGTGATCTCATAATCTATGTGGTCTAGACTTCTAGGTAGATTGGTCAAGTCCTCACGCATTCCCATAAGCTCCCAAGTCAGCTAATCTTTAGTACCTGTCAAATCAATCTGCTCCCCATAAAACGGTTCATCACAGGTGTTCACGAATACACTATCAACCACGAGGTTGAGTAGGGACTAACTAAACAACGCCATAACAATTATTGATGGAACATCAATAGAATATAAATAAAGACAACAATGTTAGTACAATAATAATAAATCCATCTCAGTCAAGATAATCGCATGTTACGGTAACACCCAGAACCTTTAACCATCCATGTTATACTCCAATCACCTCTACTCCTCCCAAACTCCGTCTTAACGCTTCCTCAGCTCCGAATGTGCACATCTCCCTAGTAGTGAGCCTACTAGGGAAGAGACTCTGAGGGGCGGCCAGTGATCAACTGACGCCACAAGGGCTAGCGGTTGCTCAGACCGGTCCCGTCAATAATACACAAGGACTAACGGTATATCGGTCCCTTCAATCCACTAACAAACAAGGACTCGCAGTTTGGTCCCTTCAAATAAAATCACCGACTCAACAACATACAAATTCTCATCATACCCATAACAACTCCAACATCATAATCTCAACTTCATATATTCACAATCACAATATTCCAAGAACCATATATTCACAAACAATTACAATTGCACAATTAAATAGTTTAGTAGGATAATCCCTACCTGGCAAGCGATTCCAATTAAGCAGCTCAAGCAATCCAAATAATTAAAGCAATCCGACCCGATTATAATTTCTTCACAAATCGACCTATCATAAATATTATAATTATTCCATCAATTATTAATTATTACTTTTCATTATTAATTATAAATTATATTCAATATTCAAATTATTTATTTATTATAATTATTATTAAAGGTTTACGATATTAAAAACCCGATTCAATTATAACCCAAAACCCGATTCATAAACTCCCTTGACTCGACACCAAAACACCCACTTTCATCCACCATTCTCATCCTAACCTGACACCGACAACAACACGCAACCACTCCTACCTTGGCTCCTTACTGCCACCTACACAACCACACCAACGACACTCACGTGCAACCTCTACAACCACCACACGAGTCAGCCCTAACACCCCCACATACACGACACTAACAATACCAACACAAAACAACCAATTTCCTTGACATGTTTAACCAATTCGCAACACCCATACAATCACCAACCTTGCCACCAGTGGCCACCACCGTGGTCCTTCTCTAGCCTATGGTGGACCCACTGGTCCCACCACCCTACACGGTCACAAACGGGTCAACCCAATTAAACTACAAACTTCCTACTCAAACCGACATACAACAACACCCTTGCAGACACACTGTCTTAAACACTCAACTAGTGCCAATACAGACAACCACACCACCTCTGGCCACCACCGTTGACACCACTGTACCACGGTGATTCCAGGGGTGGTCCCCACTTCCTCAATGATCAACTAACGAAGTCACAAAGCTCGTCTTAAGACGGTCACGACAACTCGCACGAAACCCCTGCATCTCCCCTGTTTTCGCGTAATTCGTCCACCACAACCACAAACCACCACCTTAACACCCCAACATCCACCAACACGGTCGACCCAACCACCCTGACCTATCCCTACTAAACCCAGGTGAGTCACGTCCTGAATAAGGGTTCAAAACGACACAAAACCCGCAACACAACCACCCCTCAAAACTCTCCTGAAACCGCCATCTCCTGTCAGTCAACAGTGGTCAAATCAGGTCAACGGTGATATTTGGTCATCCACGGTCACAACGGTACTTACGGCCTGATCTATGGTGGTCTAGTTTAAAAGTTATAGCATAGCAAAGAGTATACATGAGACGGTTTAAAGTATTACCTTGAGGCGATAATAAAAGTTAATCTTTTACTTTTCTCTTCCTTAATTCCTTTCTTCTTTCCTTTAGATTTCTTCCTTCTTATTTTATGAATTATTTTTCAGATTATTGTGTATTTATAGTCTCGAATTAGAGAGCATATGACGTTGATTAGGAAACTAAGAACTATTTCATTATTCTAATTATTATAGGAATAACTAATACAATTAATATTATTACATTTCATGTTATTCTTACCATAAGTAGGACTTCCACTTATTACTTTACTAATTCTATTATTATTATTACATTATTATTATTAATATTATTACTGATATAATTATTATTACTTTTTACCTTTATTTATATTTTATTATTTCCTTATTATTATTGATATTAAATCCCGAAATAATTCCCGATCACACTCATACTAGATTAATAAATTTCGGTCCATCTAACTATGGCATATGGCCCAAAGCTCAATTATTAGCTAAGCCCAATTCCCGACTTGGATTATTAATTTATTATTTACTTAACATCTTATCTGTAATTATTATTAGAAATGTATTTAATCAATTATTAAATTACATAAATTACTATCATAAATTACTGTCAAAATACGGGGTATTACAGTCTTCCCCTCTTAAAATGAACTTTGTCCCGAAGTTCACCCACAACTACTACCACAACACTTATAAACATTCACATAACTAAGCACCATCCAACTTATGATAACACAATTTCTAACACCCCTGATTTTCGGATAAATTAAAACTAACTTTTATAAACAGTTTTATAAACACAAAATGAACTAAAACTTTTATAAACACCTTAAATAAAATCTTGTCTTGAAATAAAATGCTTTTTGAACAGCAGCGGAAGACCTGAAAGCAAAACCAGAAGACAGAAAAGAACTACCTCCATGACGAGTAGCCCAGAAGGGAGAAAATACGTCAGCCGGAAAGCTGAGTAACAGATAATACCTCAATATAAGCAGAATAGTTTTTGGCCATGGCGTGGAAACACAAACAAGGAAAAATAAAAATAAACATAGAGAATAATAAAAACACTCCCCATAAACTAATCTGGACCTCTAACTAATTTCATACTATTCCTTTAATACAACTCTTATCTCATTCTTCCACAATTAACCAAATTTCATCTCACTACTCCGTCTCAGCCATTACTCCGTCTCATAATATAATACTCCATAGTAACCAGATATCGTATTCTCATCGTCGACCCTAAGACCAAGGACAAGGGGTGAGTGAACTAGCGGGATAAAACCGCGAAACAATATCTCCATCTCAATATCGATCTCAAACTCAAATAACTCAGTAACCATGGTCACACTGGACCGTAAACATAACTCGGCTCAAAGGCCCCATAACTCATAACTCAATACCAGTAACCAATTTCCATCTTAATTTCAATATCGATATTGTCAAATATTCCATTAAAGGAACTGCTCAACACTTAAAGTATAACTCTAGGCTACTCACCCACGAATCAAGGTCAAGGAAAACGATAATTTAAACACAATATCCAAGACCCGAAATAACATTATAGTAGACATAATTAATTGTCAAGCTTTTCTCATTTGTATCCCATACTAAAAATCCATCCACTATGAACAAACTACTATTTTCCTAATCCTCTGCCTATGCACACCCCAATACTCCGTATAACAAAAATTCAACATGTATTCATAGTTCATCCAACTATTGCCCACTCTTAATTGATGCAACCTTCAGCGTATATTTGCCTATTATTGTTGAGCTCATCTAATGCATAAATCATTGCAACCTACTCCGTAATTAACTAAACCATTAATCTCTTATACAATTCTATCGACCCGTCTCACCGAAAGCAAACTTAACAACATGAAAAATATACTACTATAATAATAATAATAATAATAATAATAATAATAATAATAATAATAATAATAATAATAATAATAATAATAATAATAATAATAATAATAATAATAATAATAATAATAATAATAATAATCATAGATTATCTCAATAAAAATCCAGCATATAAACTCCAACAAATCAACGACAAATATAACATACAACCTCGAACAATATTAAGAGTATTAGGATCGGTAGAATCGTGTTACCTTGTGTCAAATAATTGATCCATGGTTTATATGTAACAAATCCGAACAAGCATAGGCCATATAAAAATCCAGTGTACGTAAAAGAATGATGATGATGATTGGGAAGCAAAAGTTTAGATGATGGCATAAATAACAATTGATTAGGCGCAACAATAGGATCAAGGAAGATTAAATAGTGGAGGCATAGAAATAGAAACTAGGGATTAGAGTACAAAGAAGACGTAGGATAATGGGCTTGCTCTTTATTTATTAGGATTAATTAGGGAAAAGTGGCTCATGAGGTCCAATAAGAAGCAAATACGGTTTCTTAAAGAATTCCTAAAAGGCAAAATCTTTAATTAAAATCAAAATATTTAGGTTGTTACAATATCACTCTCTTAAAAAGAACTTCGTCCCCGAAGTTCGGATTTGAAGAAAACTAAAAAAAACCCTTTTGAAAATTTTAGGTATTATACAATTATCCATTTACGATTAACAATCATGTCAATCTCATCACAAGATGTCACAACAATAACTCAAAACATTCGTAGTATTACATTCCTTCCCCCTAAAAATAAACTTCGTCCTCGAAGTTCGGAATATCAAACAATAGAAACAACCAAATCATTGTTGTAATGCCACAAAATAAAGAACACACACAGTAACGCAAGTCAACTATTATTTCAAACACAACTCCAAGTAATGATTAAATGAATAACAAAATCTTTGATTTTCTTCCAAATAGCAAAACCAATCACATAAGATATTCAAACTAATCCATATTTAAACATCAACTTCTTACTTTGGTTATTGGCGAATACATTGCCAAAATAAATAATACTCTATAACAAAAGATACGCATAACTGTTTAATTAATCTTTTCTTAATAATGATATCTAACTGAGACATGGATGTAATTAATGTGAACATATATATAGGCTTAGGGAATACATTCCGCATATCACTACACATGTCATCATACTTCACATAATTTACTACATCAAATTATCAACGTGCAAAAGATAAGAAACAAAACTTACATTTTCAAAGCTAGGAAAACATGTTATAATTTCTAAAAATCATAAATAAATAATAACATAATTACTTCTTGAGAACTTATACTTTTTAGAAAATACAGAAAGTTAATAAATCATGAGAAAAGGAATCAGCTCAAAACTCATAAGATCAATTTATAATGCATTTTACAAATTATTTGGTCGAAACAGAAATTTTACAGCAACTTGTCAAAAACTTAGGTCAATTTGGAAAAATCACTATAAAATGTCAAAATATTTTCTTACAACATAGCTTATCAATTTAGAAACATATACGAATCTCCTAAATAGTAGAGTTGGAATTAGGCAAAAATACTAAACACATATTAAATGAGAATTTTTTAAAATCATGTGTCAAAACTGAACTGCACAAGAATATTCCGACCACTGTCTACTAAAATATTTATTTCTCTCGAACCGTAAATCATATAAGCATGAAACCAGCAGCATATGAAAGCTAACACATAGGGCTATCACTCCTAAACTTTTGTACATGGCCATTAAACAGGCAGCAAATGGCAATCAAAGCAATCAAGGGCAAAATTACGAGAAATCAACCAAAATTATATTCTTCACAATTTCACTCATATTCATCATGATTCACATTTACTCTTCCCAATTACTCACCAACACAATTATTCCATACTTGCTCATATCATTATTCGAAATCATTTATATCATATTCCCGTAACCATAATTAGTAATAAAACAATACTCATCCAAGGCCAACAGTTAGCTCCTAAGAAATAAACAAGATTTGTTTTAAATTACCCCACACTGTAATATCTCTCAAGGTAACCGGTTCAAAACTGGAAGGGTCAGGGTTCGGAGTGAGGGTACCTTCTCATCCTAAGCCAAAAAGGGCTCCTAACAATTTCTACCCGGGTTCATTTTATTAGACACATCCTATATTCATTATTAAGTCCATTGGTTAGGCCTGAGGATTGTTTTTCTCTGATATCCCTTTGTAACACCCCCATTTATTAAAGAGCCATTAGCTAGACATTTCCAAATAAATAGAACTGTTACCATCTCGGTTTCCCGAGGTAGTGAATAACAAAGACCAACTCACCAAAGTACTTTAGATTAAAACGAAGCAATTACATGTTTATTACAACTTAACCAACTAAAACTTTATATAAAATAATTACAACTCGCAGCAGAAATAAATAAAGTGATCTCATAATCTATATGGTCTAGACTTCTAGGTAGATTGGTCTCCTCACACATTCCCATAAGCTCCCAAGTCAGCTAATCTTTAGTACCTGTCAAATCAATCTGCTCCCCATAAAACGGTTCATCACAGGTGTTCACGAATATACTGTCAACCACGAGGTTGAGTAGGGACTAACTAAACAACGCCATAACAATTACTGATGGAACATCAATAGAATATAAATAAAGACAACAGTGTTAGTACAATAATAATAAATCTAACTCAATCAAGATAATCGCATGTTACGGTAACACCCATAACCTTCAACCATCCATGTTATACTTCAATCACCTCTACTCCTCCCAAACTCCGTCTTAACGCTTCCTCAGCTCCGAATGTGCAAATCTCCCTAGTAGTGAGCCTACTAGGGAAGAGACTCTGAGGGGCGATTAGTGATCAACTGACGCCACAAGGACTAGCGGTTGCTCAGATCGGTCCCTTCAATAATACACAAGGACTAGCGGTATATCGGTCCCTTCAACAAATAACTCACAAGGACTAGCGGTATATCGGTCCCTTCAATCCACTAACAAACAAGGACTTGCAGTTTGGTCCCTTCAAATAAAATCACCAACTCAACAACATCTAAATTCTCATCATACCCATAACAACTCCAACATCATAATCTCAACTTCATATATTCGCAATCACAATATTCCAAGAACCATAAATTCACAAACAATTACAATTGCACAATTAAATAGTTGAGTAGGATAATCCCTACCTGGCAAGCAATTCCAATTAAGCAGCTTAAGCAATCCAAATAATTAAAGCAATCCGACCCGATTATAATTTCTTCACAAATCGACCTATCATAAATATTGTAATTATTTCATCAATTATTAATTATTACTTTTCTTTATAATTTATAAATTATATTCACTATTCAAATTAATTATTTATTATAATTATTATTAAAGTTTTACGATATTAAAAATCCGATTCAATTATATCCCAAAACTCGATTAATAAACTCCCTTGACTCGACACCAAAACACCCACCTTCATCCACCATTCTCATCCTAACCCGACACCGACAACAGCACACAACCACTCCTACCTTGGCTCCTCACTGCCACCTACACAACCACACCAACGACACTCACGTGCAACCTCTACAAGCACCACACGAGTCAGCCCTAACACCCCCACATACACGACACTACCAATACCAACACAAAACACCCAATTTCCTTAACATGTTTAACCAACTCGCAACACCCATACAATCACCAACCTTGCCACCAGTGGCCACCACCATGATCCTCCTCTGGCCCACGATGGACCCACTGGTCCCACCACCCTACACGATCACAAACGGGTCAACCCAATTAAACTACAAACTTCCTACTCAAACTGATATACAACAACACCCTTGCAGACACACTGTCTTAAATACTCAACCACAGCCAATACAGACAACCACACCACCTCTGGCCACCACCGTTGACACCACTGTACCACGGTGATTCCAGGGGTGGTCCCCACATCCCCAATGATCAACTAACGAAGTCACAAAGCTCATCTTAAGACGGTTACGATAACTCGCACGCAACCCCTGCATCTCCCCTGTTTTTGCGTAATTTCGGCCACCACCACCACATTTACCACCCCAACATCCACCAGCACGGTCGACCCAACCACCCTGACTTATCTCTACTAAACCCTGGTGAGTCACGTCCTGAATAAGGGTTCAAAACGACACAAAACCCGCAACACAACCACCCCTCGAAAGCCGCCTGAAACCGCCCTCTCCCGTTAGTCAACAGTGGTCAAATCAGGTCAACGGTGATCCTTGGTCATCCACGGTCACAACGGTACTTACGGCTTGATCTATGATGGTCTAGTTTACAAGTTATAGCATAGCAAAGAGTATACATGAGACGGTTTAAAGTATTACCTTGAGGCGATAATAAAAGTTAATCTTTTGCTTTTTCTTCCTTAATTCCTTTCTTCTTTCCTTTAGATTTCTTCCTTCTTTTTTTATGAATTATTTTTCAGATTATTGTGTATTTATAGTCTCGAATTAGAGAGCATATGACGTTGATTAGGAAACTAAGAACTATTTCCTTATTCTAATTATTATAGGAATAACTAATACAATTAATATTATTATATATCATGTTATTCTTACAATAAGTAGGACTTCCACTTACTACTTTACTAATTCTATTATTATGAGGAAAAATTAACAAGAATAATCCATATTATAGACCATCTTCTCATATTAATCTCAACTTAAGAATAACCCACAATAAACCTACCTTTGCCTACCCTTATTTCTGACTAAACTTGACTAAATTAGTACCTGTTATTTCCGGTCAAGTTTGACTTAGGGCCCACTTTTCTAATTTAAGCATCTTTCTTCTCCAATCCTTTATTCTCTATTGTTAACCTTCAACCTCTCTCCTTTCTTCCCTCCCTTTTCACTATCAATCAGACAATCACCCATAATCCTCCATTATTTTTTCCCTGGAATTTTCCATTTTGAAGGTAGATTTTCCATTATGAAGAGTCAAGTCAATTCAACGAAAATCGCCCGAATTTGCATAAAAACACATAATAGTTTTTCAATTCAATTCAATGCTGAAGGTGATGAGCGATAACGAAGAAGATTCGGTATTCGGTAACATAAGAACACTAATTTTTAGCTGGTCTAAGGTTTGCAGGAGTAGGACACAAGGTGGGTTTGATATCAGAGAAGTGCTTGGATGGAACAAAACGCTTTTGCTGAAAATGTTTTGGTCTTATAATCACTCTTGTACTTCCATCTGGCTTCAATGGTCCAGGGAGTACATCTTTAAACAGTCCTCTGGTTGGGATCTTGTTGCCACTGCATGCTCCTCTCCTATTTGGCGGCAGGTCCTGTCCATCAGAGATTAATTTATTTCTAAGGTAGGCATTGAAGCTGAGGCAAAACGCCTATTTCAGGTCTGGGCTGCCAAGGGCAAGCTACCATTGCAGGAAGTGTACTCTATTTTCCATGGGACTCACCATGATCTTAGATGGATGGCCCCCATCCTGGATGGCATTGTTCTCCCCAAACATGCTTTTGTTGCGACTCTAGCTGCCCATAATGCCCTTGCTACTGTCGACAATGTTTGTAAGAGAGGGGTCCTCATTGTTAACAGGTGTGTGCTATGTCTTCAGGCTGCTGAAACCTGTGCTCATCTATTCTTTGGTTGTCCCTATTCCAAAGTTTTGATGCAGCAGGTTTTGATTTGGCAAGGGACAACAAGACAAGTTTTGAGCTTAAAGCACGAGCTTTATAAACTTGCACTTAGTAGGAATCGATCCTGGAGATCCAATCTTGCACGATGTTCTTTTTCTGCTGTAATTTAAGAGTATTTGATGGGGTGAGTAGGGAAGTAAGCGCATTGCTAAACAAGATTAAATACGTTGTTTGTGTCCGTATGTATGCTTGGAGTAGTGGGATATTTAACTCCCAAATGCTCCAACTGCTTCTAGGATGATTAGCTTGTGGAACGTTTGTTGTTAGTCATTTAGTTGGTTCTGCCTTGTAAGAAACTTTATTCCCATTTTTAATGAGAATTCTGACTTTCTTCAAAAAAAAAAAAAAAGAACACTAATTTTTTTGTTGGATCGAACTATTCATCCGCTTTATAATCACATAGTTAATCATTTTGTTTGATTTCAAAGGTTATGGCATCATTGTTCTTTCTAATAATCAAAATAATCAAAACCCAAGGAGACAAAAATTTGCTTACTGATTCAAATTTGCCTCATAAATGATTGTGCATATCTCACTCATTGATCTGCCAAGAAATGATTTTCAGTAGCTTGATTTTTGAAAGTATTGTCTAATGCTCAAGAATGGCGTGAATCAATGCTCAACAATGGTGTGAAAAAGATCAAATTTTATGGGTCTCAAAATTTAGGGGGTTTGGGTAAAATGAAGGAAATTAATGGAGTAAGTGAACTTGGGGTAAAGAGTATTAATGGGGAGTTAGTAAAGCGTTAATAATATCTTTACCAGCTGGGAAGGTAGTCCTTCCACTGAGTTTTGTATGAGACGAGGAGGGGTAATGTTAGGTTTATTGTTGGTTATTCCAAAGTTTGGATTAATATGAAAATACCGCTATAGTATGGATTATTTCTGTTAAATTTTCCTTATTATTATTACATTATTATTATTAATATTATTACTGATACAATTATTATTACTTTTTACCTTTATTTATATTTTATTATTTCCTTATTATTATTTATATTAAATCCCGAAATAATTCCGATCACACTCATACTAGATTAATAAATTTCGGTCCACCTAACTATGGCACACGGCCCAAAGCTTAATTAATAGCTAAGCCCAATTCCCGACTTGTATTATTAATTTATTATTTACTTAACGTCTTATCTGTAATTATTATTAGAAATGTATTTAATCAATTATTAAATTACATAAATTACCATCATAAATTACTATCAAAATACGGGGTATTACAATTATGGTCAGTCCAAAGCCTTTTCGGGAAGATCTGGGTTTTCTGGGGGACCTCAAGCTTGGGGAAGGGGTGGTGGTCAGAGTGTGAGTGACAACTCCAACCTCACTTGTTTCAACTGTGGGGGAATAGGCCACAAGAGGTACGACTGTACTAGTGCCAGAGCTGGAGGAACGTCGGGGGCTTACCAGGGAAGTTTCTCGCAGGGTCCGAGTCAGAGTTTTGCCAGCAACAGGCCATCTGGGTTGTTGGGTAACCATGGAGGGCAGAACAACAATGGCGGCTTCAACCGCAACAGTGGAGGATCTTATCAGCGCCCAAACAGCAGTGCGACTCAGAACTCGACAGCTAAGCCGACTACTTCTAACACCTCGGTCCAGGGTGGAGGCCAGAAAAGTAGTAGGAAGCTCTTTATGATGGAAAAACAGGAAGCTGAGAACGATGCTCATGTAGTTATCGGTACCTTTCTTGTTCATAATACACAGTCTTTTGTTTTGTTTGACTCTGGAGCAACACACTCTTTTGTATCTAGAGGTCATGCTTTGTCTATGGGTTTGGGGGAGTTTGAGCTTGTAAGGGATAGTGTGTTTATACCTTCTGGGGAGTCGGTGTCTTGTGTCAAGTTGTATAGGGATGTGTCCATGTTGGTTGGAAGGCTAGACTTACCGGTCAACTTGCTAGAGTTTCCTATGGATGGATTTGAGGTCACCGTCGGGATGGATTGGTTGGGTAAGTATGATGCTAAGATAGATTGCCGACAAAATAAAGTATCTTTAAAGGGTCCTATGGGTATAAGGGTGTCATATAACGGGTTTGTTGTGAGGCCTAAATGCAAGTTCATTGCGTTAATGACCTTAAAGTCATGTTTGAGGAAGAAGTGTCCCTTGATTCTTTGCCAAGTGAGAAATTGGCACGCAGAGCAGCTGACAGCATCTGATATACATGTGGTGGGGGAGTTTAGTTGTTGGACCATATAGGTATATGATTAAGTTTTGATAATGACAAGTGTGTGCTTTGTTTTATATATACTCTTGCTCGTAATCGTTTGTTTAGTCTTTATTAGATTGACTTAAAGTTTACAAGTTTAACAAGTAATGTTATAGCAACCCTGACTATAACATTGAAGATTTGTGAAGCATCATTCAAGTGATGTTATAGTAGCCTGAGCTATAACATTGAAGATTCTTAAATCATCATAGTGATTGTAACAAGTTTCAAGTATGATGATCACTCCAGCAAAAGACTCGATCAAGCCTATAACAAAGCTCAAGATGAAGAGCTTTTGATCACGACAAAGAGACGTATCTACTACTGAAGATCTCCAGGAAGATTAGTTAGTGTAGGACGTCTTCTAATAACGATACTTTAAGAAGCAATATTGGGAAGGTAAAGTTATAGCTATTTCACCTATATAACTTTACTTATCAAGCTTAAGGTTATAGTTGCTTTTACTATAACTTTGAATAGCAATTTTATGGCATAATTTTAATAGTTTTAAAATCATTTTCAAAAGATAAAATTCTTCAAATGTGTTTCAAAGTCATGTGTATATAATAGAGATGAAATATGGGTTGTTATAATGAATAATTTACATTTCCCTATTGGTTAGTAAAACGGCTTATGAGTCGTCATGCTACCTAGGGCTTGCTAAATTATTTGACCTAACCCTAATCCAAGAAGTGGATTTTTAACCTAGTTGGACACGGCCTAGGGTTTCGGCCGCACGGTCTCGAGCCGTTTTAGGTTCGTGAGTCCTCTAGTGCAAGTAACCTATCTAATTAAATCTAATAATATTTTTACAAGATATTCTCATATCTTAAATATATATTTGATTTAATTTGTTTACTTATCCGAAAATCATAGAGGTTAAATTAAGGTAAGATAAGATTTACTTTTATCTTATTTACCTAATTTAAATAATCTTATGGATTAAATTAAGGAAGAGATAAGATTTATTTCTTGCGAAATAATCTACCTTTCTCACGGCACCTATTAGGGTTTCGATACAAACCATAATCTTCTTCTTTACTATAAATACACATGATGGTTTTTCATTTAAAACATGCTTTTCAAGATATATAATTCCTTGCAAACAAATTGAGTTTATTTCAAGTTTTTTTATTGTTTTGCATTTGAAAATCTTTACGAAAAATCGTGCTCTTTAAATTGCGTATTGTTCTTAAGGTTACGTTATAAGATAATAGTACTTCATATTGTTTCTTACTCGTTCAATTGAGTGAACACTTAGAAGAACAATCAAGTGCTTTCTTAGTAACTTAAGATAGTCAAAATTGAATATCTAGTGATATTCAAGTTGA
Source organism: Silene latifolia (assembly GCF_048544455.1). Lineage (NCBI taxonomy): Eukaryota > Viridiplantae > Streptophyta > Magnoliopsida > Caryophyllales > Caryophyllaceae > Silene > Silene latifolia. Next base: position 160,620 of record NW_027413175.1, on the reverse strand, counting down.
GTTATAACTAGAGTTAGTTATACGAGTTGGGTTGATAATTTTGTAATCCGGAGAAAGGTACTAAAATTATTAATCGAGAATAGTGGACATAGGCTTCGACGCGTGAAGCTGAACCACTTCAAAACCGTGTGTCTTTGCAGTTTTCGTTTTTGTTCATTTCATTACGTTCTTAATCACTTAATTGATTAGTTAAAGTTTAATCAATAAACTTTAAGTAATTAATTACTTTGATATAAAATAAAAAGTGGGCATAAGTTTTTTTTAAATACTCAATTCCCCCCCCCCCCCCACCTCGAGTATTTCGACTGTGATAGACTCTTCAATTGGTATTAGAGCCTCGTGCTCTTGATTGCCTAACCGCAAAGAGGCTGATCCGTCTATCTTTTTATCTTTTTATTTTATTTTATTTCCGCTGCCTTACACTTGTGAAATGGATTCCAAGTATCTTAAGTGTCCTATATTTGATGGGAAGAATTATGGACTTTGGAAATACATGATGACACACTACATAAAAGGACATGATTGGGATTTGGGAGTGCTGGACGATTATTAAGAATGGACCACACAAAATTTTGGCCGCATCTTTGGAAGGCACTACCTATGAGAAAAAGGAAGAAGACTATATTGAGGCTGATTACAAGAAGGCTGAGAAAAACTCGAAAGCGATAAGCCTATTACAAAACGGCATGACATCGACCAAATTCGATCGTTTTTCTTCTTGCACTTCGGCCAAGGAAATATGGGATGGTCTTGAGTTGGCCTATGAAGGAACGTCGGCTGTTAGGAAATATCGTATTGACTTGCTAATTCAAAAATATGAACTTTTTAAAATGGAAAAGAATGAATCACTCGATAGCATGTCAGCACGATTCTCTACTATAGTCAATGAGCTTAAAAATCTTGGCAAAACTTTTAACTCCGAGGATATTGCTAGAAAAGTACTTAGGAGTTTAACCAAGAAATGGCGTCCCAAGGTCACGGTTATGGAAGAAGTCAGAGATCTCACTTCTCTACCTTATGCAGAACTTATTGGTGCTCTCATGGCTCATGAACTCGTCTTGGAAGGCGATGAGGCCAAGGCCAGTAACAGTAAAAGCATGGCTCTACAAGCTTCTGCTAAGGAATATGACGATGTTGAAATAGAGGACGAAATGGTTTTGTTTGCTAAACGATTTAATAAACGAATTTTCAGAAATAAGCAAGCAAAATCGTTCAACAATAACAACAAGTCCTATAATAAGAAAAAATCTGAGTTAAAGAATACGTTTGCTAATAGAGGATGCTTCAAGTGCGGAAAATCCAGTCATATGATTAAGGATTGTCCCACATGGGAGAAAATTAAAGACAAAGCAAAACGTGAGAAGACCAAGAAGGAGTTTAAGCAAGTAATGATGGCATCGTGCTGGGGAGATCTCAACACTGAGGACGATGAAGCATCAGAAGAAGAAGAAGTTGCTAATCTATGTCTTAGCAACGTCAGTCTTGACCTATTTTCAGACAGTGATAAAGATAGCGTGGACTCATATTGCTGCTTTCTAGGAGATTCTGATTCAGAAGAAGAAGAAGAAGAGGTAAGCTATCTTGAACTTAAGAAAAGTGTTAAGAAATTGCCTAGGAATGCCTTAATTGAATACTTTGAGCAATATCTTGATAAGTGTCATGAACAAGAGTTGGAATTGAAAGACTTGAAAGAACAAATCCTCGATATTGCTGAAGAGAATCATCTCCTTAAAGCAAAGGCCAAAAAGCTCAAATCTAAAGTTACAGCTAATATGGCTTCAACTTCAGATGTGACAAATGCTGAGAAAAAGGTTCTTGAGTCTAAAGTTATAGCTAATGAAGCTATAACCTCATATCTGAAACTCAATATTAACAATCTTCAGGCCAAAGTTACAGCTAGTGAAGCTATAACCTTGGAATTGAGGAAAGTCAAAGAGCTTCTTGAGTCAAAGGCTACGGCTAGAGAAACCGTGATCTCATATCAAAAGAAGGAAATTGAATCTCTAACTCAGCAATTAAAGGAATCTAAAATCTTTCTATCAAGTACTAAAAGAACGCATACAGAGATGGTACGAGTTCTTAATGACATATTCCAAAACTTTCGTGACAATTATGAAGAGACTCATCCTCCCAAGGTCGTAGAGTCAGACCATTCCAAATGCAACAAAGAGCCTTAAAAGAACTACTCTTGCATGCTAGAAACTAGAAAGGTTCACGAAAAATGGGAAGGTAGCACACGTGTTCTAAATTTCTTAACTGAGCAATCAGATAATAACATGAAAATGGGATTAGGGCACGAGTGCTATGGTCCTAGAGATCACTCTAAATGCAAATCAACCCCTTTCGAACAAGATTTCAGAAGGAGAAAATATTCAAATCTACCAGAATATTTGATTTGTAATTACTATGGCTATACTGGACATGTCCAAGAAAACTGTGTCAAATATGCTCAGGATTTAAGAAAAGGAATCAACTTTGTTAAAGCTTCTAACACTGTTTTCGAGGATAATGAACTTACCTCATCATAACCAAGTACAAGTGAAGAACGAAACAATGATCACCGTTGGTTCAATGATATGAGCTTCGACTTTAAGAAGGCTACAAAACCAAAACAGACATCTAAACCTAAAGAGCCCTTCAAAGCCCAAGCTCCCCCAAAACAACCTGAAAGACCACATCATGAGAAACCCAGAACTCAACCAAAGACGGTTCCCGGAAAAACCCATTCACCTCCAAAACGAAAGGTGTTAAAAAGGGTTTGGGTTAGAAAAGATTTAGTTTTTAGAGTGACTAACGTCAAAGGACCCAACTTAGCTTGGGTACCTAAAAACTGTATCTAATTATTTTGCAGGTTGTGGTAAAAGAAAATAACCTATGGTACCTTGATAGTGGATGCTCAAGGCACATGACTGGAGATGTAAATTTATTTCTTTCACTTGAACCCTTCGACGGAGGTAAGGTCACATTTGGTGATAACAAGAAGGGCAAGGTTATCAGTGTTGGTAAAGTCGGAATATCCTCTTCGCATGCTATTAGTGTTGTTTATCTTGTTAGTGGTCTCAAGCACTATTTACTGAGTATCTCTCAATTATGCGACAAAGGAAATAAAGTTGTCTTTCATTCAGATTCTTGTCGAATAATAATTGAAGGAACAAGTAGTGTTGTGCTTGAAGGACATCTTAGAAGGAACGTTTATATGATTGATCTAAATGATATTCCTAATAATTCATTCACTTGCATGAAAGTAACAATAGATGATCCGTGTCTTTGGCACAAGAGGTTTGCTCACATAAACTCAACAACGTTGAATAATCTATAGAGATGGGATTTGGTTGAAGGACTTCCCTCAATCAAATTCGATCAAAAAACATTATGTGACTCGTGTGCTCGATGCAAACATGTGACATCATCGTTCAAACCCAAGAGAATGGTAAGTACCAATGAACCACAACTCGTGCATATGGATCTATGTGGCCCAATGAAGGTATGTGGCCCAATGAAGGTAAGAAGTAGAGGTGGATCCAGGTATGTCTTTGTTCTAGTTGATGATTACTCCAAATATGTTTGGCCAATCTTTCTCAGCTTAAAAGATGAAACTTTCGAAGAGTTTGCAGTTCTAATGAAGCTTGCCCAAAACAAATATAAATCCAAATTAGTATCTATTCGTATGGATCATGGCACTGAATTTGATAACCATGCTTTTATAGAATACTGTAGGGAGAATGGTGTTGGGCATAACTTCTCGGCACCACGAACCCCACAACAAAACGGTGTTGTTGAGAGTATGAATAGAACATTGGAGGATATGGCACGCACGATGTTGCTATGTAGCGGCCTACCTTGAAATTTCTGGGCCGAAGCTATTAGTACTGCATGGTATGTTCATAATCGAGCTTTGATTAGACCCATTCTCAAGAAGACTCCTTATGAGCTTCTTAGGGGATGTAAACCCAACATATCACATCTACGTTACTTCGGGAGTAAATGTTTTGTCCATAATAATGGTAAAAATAGATTAAGCAAATTTGATCCCATAAGTGACGAAGTTGTGTTTGTCGGTTATTCTATTCATATTAAAGCATATAAGGTTTTTAATAAGAGAACCTTATGCATCGAAGAAAGTATTCATGTTATTTTTGATGAGAATAATATATTTGATAAAGCTGAACAGGATGAGGAAGAAGATTTGAACGAACCTGATTTCCGACTATCCAGGGATGATCTTCTAGAATTAGATGAAGAAGATAAAGAAATTGAGGGCACAAATGATGAACAAGGAAGCCCTTCGAATGATAAAGGAAAGAGAACTGAGAATATAGTTGATGATACTATAACCTCTTCTCAATCCAAGCAATTGGAAACTAAAGTTATAACTGATGATGCTATAACATTAAATCCAAATAAAAAAACAAGATCCAAAGTTATACCTGATTCAGTTATAACCCCAGGATTGGATTCAGAGGGAACAAGGGTTGAACCCCAATCATTCGAAGAAGGCGAGACTAGTTCAGATAATGAGGTGCCTTTTGTCTCTAAGAAATGGAAATATAAGGATTCTCATCCAATGGAAACCATCCTAGGAAGTCTAAATGAAGGAGTTCGAACTCGTAGAAAGCTTAACAACTTATGTTCCTTTTACTCATTCCTATCAACTATTGAGCCAACAAATATCAAGGAAGCACTTACAGAACCTGATTGGATTGTTGCTATGCAAGAAGAGCTCCAACAGTTCGAACAAAACAAAGTTTGGCATTTGTTTCCTAGACCTAAAGACCGAACTGTTATTGGTACAAGATGGGTTTTTATAAACAAGCTGGACGATACAGGAGTTATTGTACGAAATAAAGCTAGATTGGTTGTGCAAGGGTACAATCAACAAGAAGGAATTGACTATGATGAAACCTTCGCTCCTATAGCCAGACTTGAGGCTATTAGACTACTAATAGCTTTTTCTGCTCATAAAGGAATTAAACTGTATCAAATGGACGTTAAGACAACATTTCTTAACGGATATTTGAATGAGGAGGTTTTTGTTGAGCAACCTTTAGGATTCCTCGATAGCAAGTTTCAAAACCATGTTTTCAAATTAGATAAAGCTTTGTATGGTTTGAAACAAGCTCCCAGGTCGTGGTACGACAGATTGTCAAAATATCTTCTTGAAATTGGTTTTAAAAGAGGATCTGTCGACAAAACCTTATTCTTGAAAACTGAAAATTCCGATCTATTATTTGTACAAATTTATGTTGATGATATTATCTTTGGTTCAACTAATAATCGTCTATGTAAGTATTTTTCAGAATTGATGACCTTAGAATTCGAAATGAGCATGATGGGAGAACTCAAGTTCTTCCTTGGACTCAAAATTCAACAAACTACTGAAGGAATTATGATACACCAACAAAAATACATCAAGGAGCTAATCAAGAAATTCGGTATGGAAAATTCTAATTCTAAGCCAACTCCCATTGGTACAAAGAAGAAGTTGACTTTGGATGAAAACGGTAAGTCTGTAGATGAGACGACTTATCGAGGTATGATTGGCTCACTTCTTTATTTAACTGCAAGTCGTACCGATATATTGTTTAGTGTATGCGTTTGTGCTCGATTTCAATCGTGCCCTAAAGAATCGCATATGATTGCAGTTAAGAGAATATTGAAGTATTTAATTGGTACATCTAAATTATATCTATGGTATCCTCTTGAGTGTAATTTCGACCTCATAGGATATTCAGATGCAGATTATGCAGGATGTTCACTTGACAGAAAAAGTACTTCCGGCATAGCTACGTTTGTTGGACCGTGTATTATTACATGGGGTCAAAGAAGCAAAATTCCATTGCGCTATCTAAATCTGAAGCCGAATACATTGCTGCTAGGCTAGTATGTTCTCAACTTTTATGGCTTAAGCAACAGTTATGTGATTACGGTGTCAATGTTGGTTGTATGCCTATTTTATGTGATAACACGAGTGCTATAATCATATCTAAGAACCCTGCGCAGCACTTACGAACTAAGCATATAGACATTAGACACCATTTTCTACGTGATTATGTAGATAAGGGCAATATAAGACTGGAATTTTGTAGTACAGAAAAACAATGGGCTGACATTTTTACCAAAGCATTGGTTAGAGAACGTTTTGAGATTTTACGGTTGGAAATTGGTTTAATTGGTGGCAAGTAAACTTGTCACAAATATTTTATTTTCCGTATGACTGACTAGATTTGACGAGATTGTATGACTGTGTCCGTATTTTTTATTGCAAGTTTATTTGTGTTAAATGTTATATTATATTACGAGAATATTCCGTCTGCTAGTCATGTATATCTTATGTTTTATTACGAACCATAAAGTCGGTAAAAAATTATATCTTTTATATCCCTTTACCGAAATCTCCTACTATAATTCTATCTTTTGCCAAATTTTATCTTACCATATCTCACAAAAGATTTACCCTAACAATATTTCCTAAGCTTTTTTGTATAATTTGGTAAGTAAACAAAAAAAATCTTTCACAATCCTTGCCTACTCCTACACGCCACCCTACTCCACTTTTCTAATCCTATACAAACTTAAACTTACCATATTGCAATTTGCTAAACCCATAAATACCCCACCTTCCATATGTCCCAATCACCACACAACTCCCTAAAACTTACCTCTCTCAAAACTTTTCCACACTCAACCTCACACATCAATCATCATCATGACACCACCTTCAACTCGAGTCCACTCTCCCTCAACTCGGTCCACAACTTGGACCGATTCATCTAAACCAACATGCAACAAGTCTTTACATACCACCAACACTCCCTCACCCCAACCAAATCCTAAGCCTACCAATCCCGATCATAACCGGGTTGATCCTAATCTAGAGGGCAAACGATGGAAGCTTAATAAGGGTAAGAAGAAGGTTGTCGGTTTTGAGAGTTCGGTTGAAGAAACCGAGGTAGTGGTCAATCAAGATGGTTCTAAAATAGCTATGTTTCGCGAATATATGCCGAATGCAACAATGACGGGTCTTGATAAGGTTCGACTTACCGCGGATAAAAGGACTCGGGTAAACCGTGTTATGAGGTACAGTATTCATGGAGGACGGTCCTATTCCGAAAAGTGGTATACCAAGATTGAAGCTTTACATTTTTTCAAAGATTTCTTAACTTATCAAGAGTGGAAAAAGATTAACTCTTTCATCGGTCCCGTCTATCCGATTGAGGTAATTTAATTTTATTCTTCGGTTTCTATGAGGAAGAATATGTTGCATGCAATGGTCAATGAGTCTGAAGTCACCATCTTCCTTGACGATTTTCGTACTCTATTTTCCGTCCCTGATGATGGGATAGAAATCAACCCGAGTGCGGAATGGGGGGATGTGACGGAGGAAGAGAAGCTTCAGATTAAACGATCTTTTGATGATGGTGGTACGGGGTCTAGTAATATGTTAGCGGGACCGTTTACTCCTAAGTTGAAGTTATTTTAAAATTTTCTTTGGAATACGGTTGTCCTGAGAAGAGGTGGTTGTGATAAGTTGTCAAGCTATGAGATAGTTTTGGTCTCAAAGTGCCTTGAAGGAACTAAGGTTAGTCTTCCCCGACTTGTTTTTCATCGGGTTATTCAAACAAGTATTTCGATCACCGAGGAAAAATTTTACACTACCTTGGATTTACCTTTTAGGATGTGAATTTCTCGACTCTTGGAATATAAAGGGGTTGTCGGTCCTACTAGCTATGGGGCCATGGTCAAGGATGAGATGTGTGACACTCATCTAAAATTCATGAAAATTGGTGCGATTGGACCCGACTTGGTCTTCTTGGCTAAGGGTAATGTGGTAGAGAAGTCTTCGGATGTGATGTTGGCTATGGAACAAAAATTGGACTCGTTTATGACGAGTGTTTGTGAAAAATTAGATGTTCAAAACAAGTTAATTGCGGAATTGGTCTCGAGTTTGGGAAAAGAAAAGGATGGGGCTTCGGTTTCGAATGGTTCGAGTAATGCCGAGGTCCTAGCTTATTTGCATGGGTTGGAAAATCGTGTTGAAGCAATGGCTCGTGATGCGGCTAGAGCGGCTAAGAAATGTGTTTGTCATTCCGGGTCATTAGCTAATTTTGCTAGTCAAGGAGGGGCTCTTTGGCGTGAAGGGAAGGCTATGCATGAGGATTTGGGGCTTATTTTCGAAGCTACTAAGGCCTTGTCTTTAAAAGTGCTCAATTTTGAGACGTGCCTCACGGCACAAGCTAACCATGTACGGTCTTGCTTTGATCGTCTTGACTCTCTTGAGTTTAGGACTCGTCCCGGTTATGTGAACCCGAATGTCGTGAAACGCGACTATCCCTAAACTCGCCCAAATCCTTTCCTTGCTCTTTTTATTATTAGACTTTATATTTTGGATATGTGTCTAATTCGGCCCATTTTGGCTAACTTCTCTATTCGGCCCATTAGGCATTAAACTTGTTAATCATTCGGCCCATTGGCATTAGACTACTTGGTTTGTAGTAGACATATCTTATATTTTGCATGCTTATCGTAGATTACTTTCTCGTTTTATAATCTCTCTTTGCATGATTAATACGTGTCTCGATCTATATTATTCTAGTTGTTTCATGTCTTTTCTCGTCTTTTCGATGATGTTAAGAGGGTGAAGAAAATGATCGTGACTTAAGTATTTGCCTAAGCTTGCTCCTTGTCAGAACCTTTAATCTCTTAAGGTCCTTAGATGCTATACTTTGTATATAAGTGGCTTGTTCTTGCGTTCAACTGACTATGACTTTATAGTATTATGTTGAGGGGGAACTTACACTTAGTCACAAATCGTAAGAGACTTGTCATCATCAAAAAGGGGGAATTTGTTAGACCATATAGGTATATGATTAAGTTTTGATAATGACAAGTGAGTGCTTTGTTTTATATATACTCTTGCTCTTAATCGTTTGTTTAGTCTTTATTAGATTGACTTAAAGTTTACAAGTTTAGCAAGTAATGTTATAGCAACTGATACGTGCATTTTATATAGTCTTTTTAGCCTATTTTATGCACGTATTTCTATGCTTTTATCGTGGTTTTATGCTACGAAATGCCCCGAACATGCTACTTTGGTGTATTTTGTCTTATTTGTAGGAATGAACCCGAAAGTAGCGAAATCAAGTCATTTACCGTCCATTTAGCATGCATTTGGAAGAAGAGTAGATTTGGAGCGGGAAATATTGCTGTCTTGGGATGCGTGAAGGTGTTTTGGGCGCTAAAAGGACAAGTCAAAGTCAAATTGACAAGAATGATGAGTCTTGAAGTCAGTTTCAACTGATCGAGTGATTTATTACTCGATCGAGTGGTTTAGAGTCAATAATCGATCGATCGAGTAGACTATGTAGTCGATCGACCAATGCACTTACTCGATCGAGGACATTATTAGTCGATCGAGCGCTTTCTTCTTTGGGTTTGCTCGATCGAGTGGTTTTAATCCACTCGATCGAGTGGACTTTGCTACGGGTTGGGCTTTTTGCTTTAATTCCGTCATTAGGTTTAATTATACTCCTATTTTCTTATAAATAGGAGTTAGGTCGACATAATTAGGGGGCTTCTCCTCTCTAATTACTCTTAATACACTCTCACACTTTTGCTACATTGCTGATTACTGTTACTCTGTTCTTATTTCCGGATCCTTAATTTCAGTAATTTCTTCTCTCTTTTCTCTCTTTTTATTTAATGTTTATTATTCCCTCTCCCTATTTATTTATTGTACTTATTTATTCCATGTCTAGCTAAATCCCCCTGGTATGTTAGGATTAGGGAAGCCGTGGTAGCGATGCTTTAATTGTATTAAATAGATTAGCCCTGCGATAAGAATTGTATTAGGCAATTTAACTGTTATCCGGTCGAATGAATGCATGCAGGAGACCATAAATTTAGTTAACCCCGACCTAGATCGAAAGATTGGAAGGGAAGGCTTGCTTAATTACAATAGGGTATTGCAGTGAGGGCGAAAGTTAAGTCATTTACGCTCTAGGGCGGTTTAAGGACCGAAAGGTGACGACCATAGCTCTTCTTATCAATAGTCTAATCGCCTTAGTATTCCCGATAGTATAAGATCCGATAGGCGCCACGGTGGACCGACTCTTAGCATACTTCCTTCCTCTTACTGTTAATTCTCTTATTCATTTCTCTTCTTTAGCCTTTTTAATTTATTCAACACAATCAATTTAACCCCATAAGTGACATTAGACAGATAAATCGACAGATAGATAGCAACTTAGCCTCCCTGTGGAGATCGACCCTACTTACCGACTTCTTGTTAGTAGTAACTTAGGTATTTATTTTTGGTACAGAACGACGTTCAAATTTTGGCGCCGTTGTTGGAGGCAATCTATTTATTTATTTGTTAAATTTTATCTGTTTTTAGCCTCGATTTTTCCTTGAGGCCGTTTCCGATCTTTTTCCTTGAGTACTTGTTTTGATAGGCCTTACAGGTACTACCTAGACAGTTCTAGGTGAAAGACCGTCAAAGGGAAGGCTTGAGTACCTTTGACCCGTCACCGATGTCTCATTATATGGAAAATGGTGATCTCGCTGCGGAGATGTGGTCCTCGCGAGCACAATGCACCTGTAGTTGTGCCGCCACATCCACCCTATCAATGGCCACCGCAACAAGATCCTCCCGATATACAAGAAGAAGAGATCAAGCTGAAATCCTTGATGGAGATACTTGCATTCCAAGCGCAAGAGTATGTCTCGCGAGTTGATAATCTCGAGTCCGTAGTTGCTCGATTAGCAAATGAGATGGAGAAAGAAGAAATCGCGAGTCGACATATTTAATGGGACCCTTGTATCCCAAATGCAAGAGAGTGATAGATATATGGACACTCGAATCCATGCGCTTTCACAAATAGCTCGTTAGCAAATTGAGATGCAAGAAGAAGAGGTTTATCTCGGGAGAGCGGTTTTTCTCCGAGGAAACCGTGTTGCCCAATGATGAGGATGACTTCTATGACTTTTACGAGTTCCTATCATATTTCACTGCCCCACGCAAAGATTTCAGCCCTATGCAGGAAAAATCACTCGATCGAGTGACTAAAACTAGTCGATCGAGTGAAATTTCAGAAGGAAGCCCTCGATCGAGTAGTATTTTTACTCGATCGAGTGGAATGCAGGAAGATAGTTCTCGATCGAGTGATTTTGCTACTCGATCGAGTGAGGTGCTGCTCGAGTGAGTATTTTGCTCGGTCGACTGAATTGGCCATTGGGAGCTTAACCTCGTCACTTGGGTTCATATTGGATGACGAGTTTGACGATGATGAAGGTTACGGTGAACCTCCCTTATTCACAAATGAGTCGGATACACTTGAAGTCGCGATTTACGGGATGGATTCCACGAGGAGGTTGGTGAAGAAGCAAAATGAGACGGTAATTGCTCCTAGCACGGATGAGGTAATGCATTCCTTTGTCAGTGATTCCGTCGTTGAAAGCAACCAACCCGAGGTAGTAAGCGATAATTTCATTATTGTTTGTTTTAACAGTATATTGCCTCATTTAATTTGTGCTCCTTCTTTTAATGCTACACCCTCTCATATGTGGACGCATAATTTAACGAATTTTCACCGTCCTCGTCATTTCAAAACTGTTAATCTGAATCACGACCCTAATATATTGACAGTTGCTCCCGCGCTCTTTTATTATGTGGATAAATTTAGGAGCGCCCATAGGAAATTTGTTAGACTTAAACGGTTGTTTAATTTTATTTCCTATTTCTCTGTTCCACTTGGGTGCTACTTACATTTCTAGCACATGCGCAAATATTTGACAAAGTTCTTTTGCGCTTTGAGCTGTTTTGATTGTGACTAACTATAGAGGCTCGAAGAAAAAGAAGGTCGAGATGGGACTTGATGAAGCTAGCGCTTTTATTTCTGCATTTTTATTTACCTTAAGTTGTAATAAGTGGTTTTTACACCATAGACTTTATCGGTTGCTTGTCTAGTTAGTTTACGGGCTGTTTTTTTCATTGTGTTTTGCGGTACATGCAATCGAGTGGTTTATCCACTCGATCGAGTGCTTTTGTCCAAATCCTCTCGATCGAGCAAATATCTACTCGATCGAGTACCTGCAAAGTAAGAAACCACTCGATCGACCTAGTTTCCATTCGATCGAGCAGTTCTTGAATGCCCACTCACTCGATCGACCACTTTGTTGGACGGATATCGAGTGTTATCGACTATTAGCTTCCCGAGACGGTTTTCCGGGCCTTAGCAACCTCCCATTTCATGGTCGGTTTGGGGAGGTCCCCTTATTCGCGCAATCTTGTGAGTTTTCCGCGTTTACTCTCTTCCTCCTTTAGTTTGCATTTTCCTTTCCATGTTTTGGTACAATGGGGGCATTGTACGGTTTGGTTTGGGGAGGTTATGCATCCATATCTGTGTCTGCATATTGTTTTATCTGCATTTTAGTTATCACGTTTAATTTTCTGTTTGCATTGTTGTTTATTTTTGTTAAAATTCAAAAAAATTCAATAAAAATTAGAAAATTGTTCAAAATTCAAAAATTTCATGTTTATTTTTGCATATAGGTTGAGTCGGAACGGTAGATTTCAATGATGATATTGCCCTATAATTGTCTTTTTGCTTAAGCCTTGCATTAATCAATTATCTTTTAGCTTTGTCTTTTGCATAATCTACGAGTTTATGTTTAAATTTAGCCGAACGAATAGACTTGACTCAAATTTTGGCAACCTACTTATAATTTCTAAGATTTAGAGCCTTATAAACTGGTGTCATTTATGACCGGTTTCATGTAGGATTGTGAGTAGTTACTCCTTGCATATCATGTATCATCAATTTGCACGTATATGAAATTCAATTGCTTTTTGCCTGCATACATTCGGGTTAGTGGTTGGTGTCACATGCAGGGAGGTGCTTACATTTCCCTTTCTTTCATTTTTACCCATAAACTCCACATCATCCCAAATTTAGCCTGCCTTGTCAAGCTAGTTTAGATTGTTGTTTTGCGGTATATATTTCATTGTATCAAATATTGGCGCATATTCTATTGAATCGGAGTTGGTAATCTATGAAGGAAGGGAGGATGATGAAAAGAAAAAAACGTGATGAAAAAAGAGGAGTTGAAAGAAAAAGAATTCGAATAAATAGAAAAATGAAAAAAAGAATTCAGAAAAGAAAAGAAGAAACCGAAGAAAAAAAGAAAAGAAAAAGAAAAAAAAGATGTTGTTTGGTTGACGGTTTCCACTCCTATGTTCTATCTTACATTATCTGAGGAGTGAGTTCAGTTTGGTTTGGTGAGTTTTATGCCAAATGAAGGGCATGTGTTTAATTTATAATTGAGTTGGAAACGGATGTTGATATATGGTTCTGTTTAGGTACTAGCTTGATCACCTATACCTCCACATTCCCATAAATGTTTTGCCTTTTCTTACCCATTGCCTCACTTTACCATATTTTTGTAAGCCCTCGGCTGTGACAGGACCTTATTGGTTGGAATGTACGTTTGGTAGCTAGAATTGTCTATCATATTAGTTGCATGCATGTTTATGTGGGTCGTAGTCTAGGTGAGCGACTATTTTTCTTTTTCTTACATATATATGCTTACCCTTTGCTTCATGAGAGAAAGAGTGACCCGTGAGAGTCCATTGTTAAAGGTCTTGCAAGGTCGACGGTTCAAATTATTTATAAACATCCTATAACTCGTTTGCATTTGACTGTCTTGCTATAAGTGTTAGTTTGCTTGCATTAAATTGGCTTAAGTGGGCATTTGTAGCTAGCTCTGAGTTATTTTTCCGTTCCATTAGCGTATAGTTTGAGTTTACTCGAGCACGAGTAAAGGTTTGGTTTGGGGAGATTTGATACGTGCATTTTATATAGTCTTTTTAGCCTATTTTATGCACGTATTTCTATGCTTTTATCGTGGTTTTATGCTACGAAATGCCCCGAACATGCTACTTTGGTGTATTTTGTCTTATTTGTAGGAATGAACCCGAAAGTAGCGAAATCAAGTCATTTACCGTCCATTTAGCATGCATTTGGAAGAAGAGTAGATTTGGAGCGGGAAATATTGTTGTCTTGGGATGCGTGAAGGTGTTTTGGGCGCTAAAAGGACAAGTCAAAGTCAAATTGACAAGAATGATGAGTCTTGAAGTCAAGTTTCAACGATCGAGTGATTTATTACTCGATCGAGTGGTTTAGGAGTCAATAATCAGTCGATCGAGTAGACTATGTAGTCGATCGACCAGTTCTTTTTATGCACTTACTCGATCGAGGACATTATTAGTCGATCGAAGCGCTTCTTCTTTGGGTTTGCTCGATCGAGTGGTTTTAATCCACTCGATCGAGTGGACTTTGCTACGGGTTGGGCTTTTTGCTTTAATTCCGTCATTAGGTTTAATTATACTCCTATTTTCTCGATAAATAGGAGTTAGGTCGATTATAATTAGGGGACTTCTTCCTCTCTTCTCCTCTCTCACACTTTTGCTACATTGCTTATTACTCAACTCTTTCTTATTTCCTGGATCCTTAATTTCAGTAATTTCTTCTCTCTTTTCTCTCTTTTTATTTAATGTTTATTATTCCCTCTCCCTATTTATTTATTGTACTTATTTATTCCATGTCTAGCTAAATCCCCCTGGTATGTTTTAGGGAAGCCGTGGTAGCGATGCTTTAATCAGTATTAAATAGATTAGCCTCATCCTCGAATGAATGCATGCAGGAGACCATAAATTTAGTTAGCCCCGACCTAGATCGAAAGATTGGAAGGGAAGGCTTGCTTAATTACAATAGGGTATTGCAGTGAGGGCGAAAGTTAAGCTGTTTACGCTCTAGGGCGGTTTAAGGACCGAAAGGTGACGACCATAGCTCTTCTTATCAATAGTCTAATCGCCTTAGTATTCCCGATAGTATAAGATCTGATAGCTGCCACGGTGGACCGACTCTTAGCATACTTCCTTCCTCTTGCTGTTAATTCTCTTATTCATTTCTCTTCTTTAGCCTTTTTAATTTAGTCAACACAATCAATTCAACCCCATAAGTGACATTAGACAGATAAATCGACAGATAGATAGCAACTTAGCCTCCCTGTGGAGATCGACCCTACTTACCGCTGACTTCTGTTAGTAGTAACTTAGGTATTTATTTTTGGTACAGAACGACAGTATCAGCAACCCTGGCTATAACATTGAAGATTTGTGAAGCATCATTCAAGTGATGTTATAGTAGCCTGAGCTATAACATTGAAGATTCTTAAAGCATCATAGTGACTGTAACAAGTTTCAAGTATGATGATCACTCAAGCAAAAGACTCGATCAAGTCTATAACAAATCTCAAGATGAAGAGCTTTTGATCACGACAAAGAGACGTATCTACTACTAAAGATCTCCAGGAAGATTAGTTAGTGTAGGACGTCTTCTAATAACGGTACTTTAAGAAGCAATATTGGGAAGGTAAAATTATAGCTATTTCACCTATAACTTTACTTACCAAGCTTAAGGTTATAGTTGTTTTTACTATAACTTTGAGTAGCAATTTTATGGCACGATTTTAATAGTTTTAAAATCATTTTCAAAAGATAAAATTCTTCAAATGTGTTTCAAAGTCATGTGTGTATATAATAGAGATGAAATATGGGTTGTTATAATGAATAATTTACATTTCCCTATTGGTTAGTAAAACGGCTTATGAGTCGTCATGCTACCTAGGGCTTGCTAAATTATTTGACCTAACCCTAATCCAAGAAGTGGATTTTCAACCTAGTTGGACACGGCCTAGGGTTTCGGCCCCACGGTCTCGAGCCGTTTTAGGTTCGTGAGTCCTCTAGTGCAAGTAACCTATCTAATTAAATCTAATAATATTTTTACAAGATATTCTCATATCTTAAATATATATTTGATTTAATTTGTTTACTTATCCGAAAATAATAGAGGTTAAATTAAGGTAAGATAAGATTTTACTTTTATCTTATTTACCTAATTTAAATTATATTATGGATTAAATTAAGGAAGAGATAAGATTTATTTCTTGCGAAATAATCTACCTTTCTCACTGTGACACCCCGCGATAAAACGGAAAATAAAGCTTATAAAATTCAAGCGGAAATTTGGGAATTTTTGAAACTTTTAAAATTTAAAGCGCGGGTTCACCAAAAATCTAAAACATAAATAAAGAGTGCGAAAATAAAGATTTTAAATTATACAAACGCGATAGTCAAGGTGAGGGAAAATATATCCCTCGAATGACAATACAATAAAAGGTAGGTCTAAACAATCCTAATAAACCAACTACTAGGCCGAAGTGCTCGCTAGCTCACACATGTCTTCACCCCATGAATGCACCACTAATACCTGTCATTCATGTAAACATGAACGCCACAAATCAAAGTAACTCAAGGTTCTCCCAGCCACAAAATGTCGAAACGAACATAACAAAGAACTAAAACAGGTAAGTCATGTAAGACTCTTACAAAAATATGGATATCAAGTTTATGTTTAAACATGGTAATTAAATGAGATGGAACAAGATAGATCAACATTAGCATGATAACGGTTAAACTACTCATGTGAGACAATAAAATATTATGAAAGACAAGAATACGGTAATCTATACCAAAGCACGCATTTCAAGGAAATACAACATAGATGTGAGGTTAGAATCCGAATCATGTGAAGCAGTTAAGTAAGGGATCAACCAATGCAAAATACAAGAATAGAAACCGTAGCCATTATTTGGAAAACCACTTAGCAAACATTGCACGGGACGTGGCTACTAATGTCACATTCATACTTATGGCTTGCATCTCACCATAAGAACGGATGGGAACATCAATCCCGATGATCATATCGCAACTAGAGGGCTTATAGCTCACCCCTAGTGTCCGATAGGACCAAGACAAACAACAAACAAATACCAATATCTATAACCAAGCAAGACCTTTACTACTCATATATCAATATATAATTCCCCTAGTAGGACGACAATGGTACTCCCAAGACTCGCCCTAGTCTAAATCGCCGACTCTCGGACAAGATGCTTCCCGATTCGACATGCGGCGAAATTAGTCCACATCCAAGACTCGAAGACAGATCGGAAATCGAGAACCCACAATCGGCAGGACAGTCCGAAAGAGGCGGAATATATGAGCTAAACCCACAATCGGCAGGACAGTCCGAAAGAGGTGTAAAGATAAGTCAAGCAATACCGTATAGCACAAAGGCATTATCAAGAATACGACTCAACCAAGCGATACGAATCAACTTGGAAAGAGACTACTACGTGTAATGAACCGATGATAATCCGAGTAAGACATTTCGTGCCAAATCATAATCATGAATATGAATAAGTAACCCATTTCCTCAATATTTGCCAATTGAATAAGAAATGTAAACAAACGGAAATGAACCATTTATAATAAGCAAAACAAGCATCCAATCATAAATGACTCAATTTAATTAAATAAATAGAATAATTCACTCATATTTGAGATACGATAAATAAATGAGAATGAACGGATTAAAAATTTATATTATAGGCAAGTGAGACATTTCATGCCAAATTATATTCATGAACATGAATAAGTATCCCATTTCTTCAATATCTGTCACTTGAATGAGAATGTAAATAAATGGTAACGGACCATTTGTAATAAGCAAAGCAAGCATTCAAGTATAAATGACTCAAATGTAAGATAACCCATAAAAACAAATCCTTTATCACCCATAAAACAAAGATTTGAAGCTTTTGTCTTATATGATAACCGAGTTAAGATTCATTCTAAATTGTTTCTTTTATATACTTGGATAACCATTTATAAAGCTAGTTAATAAGTGATACTCCCTACTGTAAAATTTACACAAAAAGTCACCCGTGTACCATCACTGAATTGTCATCCTTTTTATTATATAAAAACCTAGACCAATTGGATCCAAGTTGTTGGATAATACAAGGACAAATGATTATCCATAAGTCTGAGTCAAAGTTGCGTTTGGGCCTACATTAAGGTGTGTTAACAAAATATATATATATTTCATGCCTCACGATCCATAATAGTATACATAATGGTCTAGCATATCGATAGGCTTGCGAGATCGTTCAAATATTATTAAGGATAGTATACTGCCCAATCCTCTAATCCATTTGAGTCATATAGGCAGAATAATACGCCCTTAATGCCCCTATAGTTTAGCATTTACTGTATGATGTTAAAGACAAGCCTATATCCATTTGTACCCATAAGCGGATATTTTCACCGACCCTCCGCTTTTACAGTGTATTAATGAAGACTTAAACAAAAGGGGCGAATCAAGCCGTTGAAGAACAAGGTCCAGACAACTATGATATATTCCACCTAAGTTTTCCAATTTGTAAATTATAAAAACCGTCTGCTCAGTCGCGTCAAAACAGTCCCAAAACTCTGAGTAAAGCATCCCAAAACAGCCTCAACACCGCCCATGAACAACCATGAACGACCCGCACAAAGTGACCCAAAAATAGTCCACTTTCCGACTAAAAACAGCCCCGAAATACACAGCAAACTATCACAACTAAAACAATCCTAAAACAGCCTGCTCAACACATTTTAACAATCCCAAAAAATATCCCCAAGTACCTTCAAAGCGGACTCAAAAACAGTTCCCAATTTACTGCACAATACCGTCATAAGACTACTCAGTTTCAGCACCCGAAAAGCATAAACATCGTTCAAAACAAGTCTAAATGAAGAGCGCATAAAAAAAACCTAGTTCAAACATTATTTTGAGACGGAAATTATCAGACAAATGAGAAAAACATAAAGGATCAAACTTTATCAACAAGAGCACATAAATCGACATATAAGATGGAATTTCGACATTTTGTCGAGTAACCTATCACCGTTACCTTTTTGCCCTTAAATGAACACTATTAAGTTGCAAACTGTTCTGGGTTGTCCAATCTTGCATCTAAAAACGCGAAATAAGAAAGCATAGTGAAAACCCGTACACTAAGGAGGGACGACAGTCACGAAAATTGGGGAAAACCGAGACCTTTCTTACCTAGAAAGATGGAGGGCGAAAAGAGGAAGAGAATGGTGTAAAATTTATCGAATTTGGTTGAGAAATGGGGGAGAAATCGGGGTTTGAAGCTCGGGATAAAAATGGCGATTTGGCTTGCTTGAAGTCGGCTGGTGTTTCTTTTTGTTTGTTTTGTTGCCAGCTCTTTCGAAAGGAAGAAATGAAATGAAGGGGGGTGGGACACGATAGGTATAATAATAATAATAATAATAATAATAATAATAATAATAATAATAATAATAATAATAATAATAATAATAATAATAATAATAATAATAATAATAATAATAATAATAATAATAATAATAATAATAATAATAATAATAATAATAATAATAATAATAATAATAATAATAATAATAATAATAATAATAATAATAATAATAATAATAATAATAATAATAATAATAATAATAATAATAATAGTAATAATAATAATAATAATAATAATAATAATAATAATAATAATAATAATAATAATAATAATAATAATAATAATAATAATAATAATAATAATAATAATAATAATAATAATAATAATAATAATAATAATAATAATAATAATAATAATAATAATAATAATAATAATAATAATAATAATAATAATAATAATAATAATAATAATAATAATAATAATAATAATAATAAAAGAATTATTATTAAAGTAGAGTGTAAGAGGGTAGGTGAGAGTGATGTGTTGTCGGAATCGGGTTGGTTCGAAAAGAGACAGCTTTATAATAGAAAAGCAATAAACTTGCTAGACGGAAGTACACTTATAATTTAAGACGGAAAATTACTATTATTATCCCTATTAATACTATCCGACAAAATATTTATTTTTATATAAATTAAGCCTTGAAATTATAGCTTTAATAAAAATTATGTTTCTAAATGAATTAATTAAATTAAATAATTTAAAAATCTAAAATAAATCAATTAAACGGTTAAATAAATTTTAATTGTCAAAATGAGAAATTCGCGGGTGTTACACTCACGGCACCTATTAGGGTTTCGATCCAAACCCTAATCTTCTTCTTTACTATAAATACACATGATGGTTTTTCATTTAAAACATGCTTTTCAAGATATATAATTCCTTGCAAACAAATTGAGTTTATTTCAAGTTTTTTTATTGTTTTGCATTTGAAAATCTTTACGAAAAGTCGTGCTCTTTAAATTGCGTATTGTTCTTAAGGTTACGTTATAAGATAATAGTACTTCATATTGTTTCTTACTCGTTCAATTGAGTGAACACTTAGAAGAACAATCAAGTGCTTTCTTAGTAACTTAAGATAGTCAAAATCGAATATCTAGTGATATTCAAATTGAGTTATAACTAGAGTTAGTTATACGAGTTGGGTTGATAATTTTGTAATCCGGAGAAAGGTACTAAAATTATTAATCGAGAATACTGGACGTAGGCTTCGACGTGTGAAGCTGAACCACTTCAAAACCGTGTGTCTTTGCAGTTTTCGTTTTTGTTCATTTTATTACGTTCTTAATCACTTAATTGATTAGTTAAAGTTTAATCAATAAACTTTAAGTAATTAATTACTTTGATATAAAATAAAAAGTGGGCGTAAGTTTTTTTTTTTAAATACTCAATTCCCCCCCTCTCTCTCTCTCTAGTATTTCGACTGTGATAGACTCTTCATTAGTGATGTCTTTCCTGATGAGATACCAGAGTTACCACCTAAGAGAGATATCGACTTCAATGTGGAGCTTAAACCGGGAACAGGTTCTATATCTAAAGCACCATACCGTATGGCACCTAAAGAACTGGAAGAGTTGAAGAAATAGTTACATGATCTGTTAGACAAGGGGTATATCGGCCTAGTGTGTCATCGTGGGGAGTACTAGTGTTGTTTGTGAAGAAGAAAGATGGAAGCATGAGGTTATACATCGACTATCACGGTGAAGAACAAGTATCCCTTGCCAAGGATTGATGATCTTTTTGACCAGCTGAGTGGCGGAGGAGTGTTCTCTAAGATCTATTTGAGGTCCGGTTATCACCAGTTGAGGATAGCAGACGAGGATATTCCTAAGACGGCTTTCCGATCTCGTTATGGTCACTATGAGTATGTAGTGATGCCTTTTGGTTTGACGAATGCACCAGCAGCTTTCATGGATCTGATGAACCGGGTTTTTAGTCCGTTCTTGGACAAGTTTGTGGTTGTCTTCATTGATGACATCTTAGTCTACTCTAAGACTAAGTCGAGCATGAGGAGCACTTGAGATTAGTTTTGCAGACCTTGCGCGACAATCAACTTTATGCCAAGCTATCGAAGTGCGAGTTTTGGTTAGAGGAAGTGGCTTTTCTGGGGCATGTGATATCTAAAAAGGCAGTGTCGGTGGATCCTAGCAAGATTGAGGCAGTGACCAAGTGGGAATCGCCGAAGAATGTTGCTGAGATTCGGAGTTTCTTGGGTCTAGCTGGTTACTACAGGAGGTTCGTGAAGGACTTTTCTACGATAGCACGACCTATGACAGCTTTGATGAGGAAAGAGACCAGTTTTCGATGGGATGAGAGTTGTGAGACGGCGTTCCAGACCTTAAAGGAGTGTTTGACCACAGCTCTTATCCTAGCTTTACCCGAGGGTTGTAAGAACTTTGAAGTATTTACCGATGCTTCAAAGAATGGGTTGGGATATGTTTTGATGCAGAATGGGAAGGTCATAGCTTATGCGTCGAGGCAGCTGAAGCCGTATGAGGAGAAATATCCTACTCATGATTTGGAATTGGGTGCAGTTATTTTTGCTATTAAGATATGGAGACATTACCTCTATGGGGCAACTTTTAAGGTGTTTTCGGATCATAAGAGTTTGAAATATATCTACACTCAGAAAGAGCTTAACATGCGACAGAGACGATGGATGGAGCTGATTGAGGACTATGATATGGAGCTCGTTTACCACGAGGGTAAGGCTAATGTTGTTGCAGACGCTTTGAGTAAGAAGAGTATCCATTCGTTGTGTACAGCTATATCTTTGATGAAGTTGGGGATGAGATGTCCAAGATGGGGATCCATATGATTCGAAAAGGGGATACCGTCGGGGATTTGACGATCGAGCCAGATTTTTATGAGGATATCAAGAGAAAGCAAGAACATGATCCTAAGATCCAAGAATGGAAGTCAAGGGTGGAGAGTGGCACAGTTTCCAGGTTTTCTATCCACACAGATGAGAGTGTTCGCTTTGATGGGAGATGGTGTGTTCCTGATGATGCAGACTTGAGGAGGGTAATCATGACAGAGGCTCATTGCACTCCTTATTCGGTTCACCCAGGAGGTGACAAGCTTTATAAGGACCTCAAGAGAACTTTTTGGTGGCCTAACATGAAGAGGGATGTGGCTGAGTTCGTTGCTAGGTGTCTGACATGCCAGAGAGTCAAGGGTGAGCAGCGAATACCGCAAGGGAAGATTCAGTCACTTGAGGTACCTAAGTGGAAGTGGGAATTGATTTCTATGGACTTTATCGTGGAGTTACCAAGAACACAACAAGGTAACAATATGATTTGGGTAATCGTCGATCGGTTAACAAAGTCATCTCACTTCATTCCGATGAAGGACACCTGGACTAAGATACAGCTAGCTTTGAGTTACAGGAAATATGTGGTACGGTTACATGGTGTACCTAAGGACATAGTGTCGGATCGAGATGCGGGTTTTATCTCACGGTTTTGGCAAGAATTACAGAAATTGATGGGTACGACCTTAAAGATGAGTACAGCTTTTCATCCTGCAACAGATGGTCAGACTGAGAGGACTATCAAGACCTTGGAGGACATGCTGAGAGCTTGTGCCATGGAATTCGGTGGAAGTTGGGAGGACAGGCTGGATTTGATCGAGTTCTCGTATAACAACAGCTATCATACTAGTATCGGGATGACACCTTTTGAGGCTTTATATGGCAAGAAGTGCCGAAGTCCAATTTGTTGGGATGACAGCGCAGAGGCAGTGGTTTTAGGACCACAGATGGTGCAGGATATGGTGGAACAAGTTCGGCTAATTCGTCAAAAGATTAAAGCAGCTCAGGATCGTCAGAAGAGTTATGCCGATTTGCACCGTAGGGACATCGAGTTCGCAGTGGGTGACAAAGTCCTTTTGAAAGTGTCACCAATGCGAGGAGTGATGAGGTTTGGAAAGAAGGGTAAGTTAAGCCAGAAGTTTATCGGTCCATATGAGATTTTGGATCGTGTAGGTGAGGTGGCTTACAGGTTAGCTTTACCACCAACTTTGGTTCGAGTTCACAACGTGTTTCATGTTTCACAACTCCGAAAGTATGTTAGTGACCCGTCACATGTGCTTGAGGTTTAGAACATCGAACTTGATGAGTCCTTATCTTATGTCGAGGTTCCTAAAGAGATCTTAGAACCGCAAAGTACGAAAGACAAGGAATGGTGAGACCGTCTTACTCAAGGTGCTTTGGTCTAATCATAATGTGGAAGAGGCCACATGGGAACCTGAGGAGGCTATGAGAGAGCGTTTTCCCACCCTTTTTGATCAGGTATGTTTGGTTACGGGGACGTAACCGTTGTCTTTTTAGGGAGGGTAGGAGATGGTCGCATGTTTTTTTTCGAGTTAGTCTTAGTTAGCTTAGTGATGTTTTGTGTTAGTTTAGCAATGTTTGGGTCGTCTGGTCGGTTGTATTGGGTGTTTTGTTGGGTGTTTGTCTTAAGTAGTAGTAGTAGTTGTTTGGCTTTTGTTGGTCTTGTTTTCTGTGTATAGTGTGAACTTCGGGGACGAAGTTCTTTTTAAGAAGGAAAGACTGTAATACTACGGTTTTCCTAAGCTTGTACTCGGCCGAATATGCTGGCCTACTCGGCCGAGTAAAGGAGTCGTGTGTTTCTGGTCAGTTCTCTGTCCAGGAATACTCAGCCGAGTATGTGGAATACTCGACCGAGTAGAGGATACTCGGCCGAGTATACTCTATACTCGACCGAGTATCCGGTTTGACGGGTGTTATTTCTGCGGTTTGATTTAGAGATGATTAGAGTTATAAAAGACGCGTTAATCAATTCATAATCATTTTTACAAAACCTAAACATTTCAACGTAACTCTAATCCTCTCCAAATCTCTCTCAAGTGCGCGGATTGTTAGCAAGTCTTCTTCATCTTTATTTGTGTCGTCGGTGTCGGTAAGTTATTGATCTCATCATTTTTATTGGTTAATCTTTTAGGGTTTGTCTTGATTTATGAATTGGGGGAAAGGGGTTTTGCATATAGTAATTAGAGGTTATGTGATTGTTGTTAGGTGAGGACTTCGTAGAAGAGTCGTTCTAGATTGCTTTGCTTGTGTCTCGTTGCAGTTGTGCGAAGGTAGGATTTCCTACTCAGTTTACTGTTAATTGAATAAAGATTATGTTTGTATTGTGTACGATTGATTATCTGCTGATCATTGTTGGAGAGATGGAGTTGGTGTGGTTGTTGTGATAGTTGTTGAGTGGAGTCACTTGCGGGAGTGGCTTCACGCCCTAGTTTCGCCATCTGTGGAACCCGCCACAGAAGGGGATGTGCACATTAATGAACAAGGTTATCGCTCGTTGATGAGCGGGATTAGGTGGGGATTGGCTGCGGTCCCCCACTGGCGGCGAGGATTACCTGTTGCGATGGGTAATCTGGCAGGGCTACACACTTCGGTGTGTAGTCGGTTACTACGTGAGAGAGGGAGTTTGGAGGTGATTGATGATCAGCTGGTTGCCTTTTTGTACTTGTCTTACTTTGATTATACAGTAACTGACCTCGTTGTTGTTTTGTAAAATCTGTGGTGATCCATTCGGGGATGGTGAGAAGATTGTGACAGGTGATGATGTTTGCTAGCTATGGGGCCGTCATGGGGAGTCATCACTCGAGTCTAGCTTCCGCTGTCAAGAGACTTGGCTTTCAGTTTTAGTTGTTAAACATTATTGACAATACTTTGGTTTTGGTTTTGAGAACATGTCTTTTATACTTTAATAATTGTGTTTGGATTGTTAACTTTGATATACTAACCTGGGCAACCGAAATGGTGACGGTCTCTCATGCTAGGGTGGTCCTGGTAAGGCACCTTTGTATGTGGGGGTGTCACACAATCACCACTTCCCCGTTTTTTAAACTTTAACTTAATTATATTTATATATGCTCATGTAATTTTGCACGAGTTCTAAGCTAGTATGGATATAATATTAGCGGAATTTAACAAAAATAATTCAACCTTTGATAAGTCTTCCAAAAATAACCCAGACTTTTAACTTATATAGTAATAATCCAACCTTTGCATTTTTCTCACAAAAATATCCCAAAACCTCACCTACACATTTTTTTATCAAATATTGAGAAAGAATATTTTGTAAAATAGTTTCATAAATCTTTAAAGTCTATTTGTTTATTATTTATACAAAAAAATTGATAACCAAAAAACTAGAAAAATTATAATTCCCTTAATTGAACAATGAAAAATTCAATAATAAGACAAATATATAATTTTTGAAAAGAAATAAGATAGATTTTTAACTAGTAGAAAAATACTTATGGGAGATATACTTTTAATTTTTTTAATAAACCCATAATTTTGAGGAATCAAACAATTTTTAAAACCATATAATTTATGTCTTTTAGAATTTTGAATAGTACTAGAAATATTTTTCAACTTTTTTTTTCCATTTTCTAAAAATTATTTTCAAATTATTATTTCATAATTTTATATAATTGTTTTTGCAATATATGTCAATATTTTAATGAATTATGTTATGTATATGAGTAAATTATCATTTAGGAAATATATATGTAAGATGTCGGGATATTTCTATAACATAAAAGCAAATGTTGGATTATTCTTGTCAAAATCGAAAGGTTGGGTTATTTTCAAAATACGTGACAAACGTTGCGTTATTTTTGTTAAATCAATACTATATATTAAATCCAGAAACCAAGGAACTTCAATGTAATTAAAGAAAGTTATACAAATTAATTATATTATATAGTTTTAAATCAATAGCACCGTGTGATGGACCCAATTAAGGGATCTCAATGCAAATATTATATAGTTTGGGTTAAAATTAAATTATATAGAAGCTTGGTAATTTTCCTAAACATTTGTAAGAGACTAAAACATGGTCAATTTCCTTAAAATAAAACAATTAATTAAGATGGTCAATTTCCTTAAAATAAATTATACTATGTTGCATAATTCTTTCGATTTGATTTAATACATATATGTAATATATTTATATAAATATATAATCCTCTTAAAATTGCATGTCTAAGTAGTAAAAGTAATTTCGTAAATAAAGAAAAGAATTGTAGTAACATTGGATATAATTATATGATAGTAATCACTCATTTGAATAGTAAAAGTGACAATATTATTACCGAGATTAGTGAAAGTGGTAGAAACAACAACGGGAGTAGTGAAATAATCAATATTAATGCGGTAATAGTGAAAGTAACAATAATTACTAGCGAGTATCTTGAAATTATCAATATTAATGCTAAAAGATCGATCTTGTGATAACAATAATTACTAAGGGGAGTAGGGAAAGTAACAATGATTACGGGCAAGTAGTGAAATGTTATTACTATTATTTCATTAATAAGAGTAAAATATTAATAGCGGGAGTAGTGAATTTGTCTCAAAATTTATTTAATCGTAATTTTAGGATATGTCATAGAAAAATATATTAATGATAAATTTATGGGTTATGCAACTTTAAATAATTTTATTTAATGAAAAAAAAAAAATAATGGTAAGTAAAGGTAGCCCGGGCGGAGCCGAACACCAATACTAGTATTTATAATACTAGTATTGGTGCCCGGCTTCGCCCGGGCTACCTCTACTTACCATTAATTTTTTTTTTCATTAAATAAAATTACTTAAACTTGAATTATTTATAACCTACTTATTATATTTTTGTATGTTAAATAATTAACATCTCTATATATCTAATAAACTATAAAGTTTAATAAAATTGCATGAATTTTAAATTTAATATACAATTTTATGATAATAATAATTAATACCATAAGTGTGCATATTTATACTAATTAATTATTTTATTTTAAGAAAATTGACCATCTTCTAGTGTTCTATAAATATTTAGGAAAATTACCATGCATCTTTTAGTCTCCTTTAAATTAACCATTTTAATTAATTATTTTATTTTAAGGAAATTGACCATCTTAATTAATTATTTTATTTTAAGGAAATTGACCATGTTTAGGAAAATTACCAAACTTCTATATAATTTAATTTTAACCCAAACTATATAATATTTGCATTGAGATCCCTTAATCTATCCATCACACTCTTATTGATTTTAAACTATATAGTATAATTAATTTGTATAACTTTCTTTAATTACATTGAAGTCCCTTGGTTTCTGGAATTAATATATAGTATTGATTCGTACGAAATATATGAAAATGCATATCATATATACATATAGTAAAAACTGTCTGGCCGCGATGCTTGATTAAAACATGAAAACACGAAGCTTCTTCTTAAGAAAGAAAATCATGTATCGTATATTTTTGCTCGAGACCCCCCTTAGTACACACAGTGACACAGTAGCACACCCTTGCTCCAAAAGTACCAAAAAAAAACCTACACACCCGAACTCCCCACGCACAAATCAACACCCAAACCACCGCGCCGTCCACCGTTAACCACCGCGCTGGTCGTAATCGTCGTCCATCTAACCCGATATTTAAATTGTAAGTATAATTTTAATTATAAGGGTATATTACCGTTGGATGAATGGGAAATTAGGGTTTAATTCGGGGGATTTCAAATTAGTGAAATTCGATGTATCCTTCAATCTACATTGCTTATTTTCTTTGTACTGCCCTTCAATCCTTCATTGCGTTTTTTATTTTTGTTTTCATTGTACTGCTGGCTTTCATTCTTGTCAAGTGATGTGTCATTCATTTTATGCAAATTTGATTTATTTATTGCTGGGATTTTCTGGACACGGGAAACGACACTTCTTTAAAATTGCTTTGGTGAAACTAGGTTTGTAACTTGTAACGTAAATGTTTGAATTTGGATTTGTAACTTCATGTTTGATTTTGAAAGTATAAGACATTAATGTTTGTTTTTTTCATTCACCACTTGATTTAGATGTTGGTTATGAAGGGCTTCAAATTCCCTTGATTTTAATATGTATATTGATTTTTTTTTGCCGTGTCCTAAAAAAATTGCAGTATCATTTCCCGTGTCCGTTTTCGTGCCCGTATCTGTTTTGGTGTTATCTTAGACCATGACTACCTCTATTACCAAATTACTCCCTCTATTCCGGTCATTTGTTGTCCTTTTCCATATTGAGGTGTCTCACTCATTTGTTGTCCTTTCTATTTTAAGAATGAACTTGATGTACAATTTAATCATTCACACTCAATTTGTTCCACTTGTCATTTAGTAATTGGCCCCAACCTCTTTCTTTGATCTTTGTGCCAAAAAACAAAGGACAACAATTGACCGGGACGGAGGGAGTACATAGTTGCGCATCCACCATCTCCATCCCTCTATTCCGATTCAACCATCTCCGTCAATTATCCTATTAGCCTAATACCGTCGCTCTCGCCCCTGCTCGCCACCGATCTAACATTCCCCCTCGCCTCGTCTTCAAAACGGTTGTTCAACTTGTCATTTTTTCCATCATTTTTTGTAGCTTTAGATTTATTTGGTTTGTGTATTATTGTTGCTGTATGTATACATATGCTCAGCAACAACTTCGTATTCACTATCTGACTATCAATATCATTATTATGACGCATTTGCTTATGCTGTCTATTCTTCTGCTGCCATGATAATGGTACTAATTGCAAGTTTTAATTTAATCATAGTCAACTGCTCATTACCAATAGAGCAACACCCTGGCATTGACATAGCAAGGTTTCGGGTAAAGAATAGCAACCCAAACATAGGTTATACGCTGCTTTCACCTCTTTCTAAAATCTCAGTTGTCTGAAACTGAGGGACAAAATCGCATCAAAACCGGTAGCAAATTCAACACACTTTAATCATAGTCAACTGCTCATCTTATTCCTTCTTTTTTCTTTTCTTGAGTGTGCATCCCATTCCTTCTTCAAGACTTGGTATTTCCTTTATATTTCTCTTCCTTTTCCCCCCTCTTGTAAGTTAAAATCTTGATGATGCTCATCTATGTGATGATCATACTTTCATACATTTGTCATTCAATCTTCGTATGATATGTGTTATGGGTATGTGGCTATGTGCTTGTGCATGATTTGCAATCTGAACATGCCAAGATGATTCTTCATTGGAGTATCTTATTGACTTATTCTAGTGAATCTGCTTTTGTTTCAGCCAATTGCGAGATGTAAGCAAGGGATGTTTGTATGTTACGCTTATTGTCAGTAGCATCATAATTATAAATGATTGAAGAAATGCTAGTTACTTTTGCAGTTTTAATCTCGGCCTTTTTGTTTAGAAGATTGTTTATGTTTGATGATTTGGTCAATCTGCCAACTACAATTTGATAACAAGCTCTACTTTTGTAAAGAAATATGGAGTAATAAACAATCGAGATAACTCAATATGCTCCGTGGTTCTCTTTTATACTCCCTCCCGTTCACTGGAATTGCAACATTAGTTGAATATTTGTGAGTAGTATTTTTAATGAAATGTCGCAATTCCAGTTCTGCTGGAGGGAGTATTTACTTTGATGCGAAACAAAAATTAACCCGTTATGGCGTCCTATGAATCCCAGGTCTTTGGTTTTATATACTCCTTACTAAAGGGTGGTTGCGGTTGTTGGAAGTGAAGCAATTTATTTCACATTGCTGATGAGTATTGGGTTTCAAACATGGCTTATCCTAGATTTTTATGGGATGTTGCCAAGAAATGTTTTACTGCTGGCCTTGTAGGCTTGGCTGTTTCTGACCGTTTTGGGTGTGTCACTCACATTCGTGGATATTCCATGTCTCCAACATTGAATCCTTCAAATAGTAGCTTCACTGGTAAGGTGCTATGGTATGATGAATCATGAATGCTGTGATTATAAGAAATAGTTTTGCCTTCCAGCCAAGGATGATTTACCCTCTTCTTTTATTTCTATTCTGCAGATTATGTTTTAGTTGAAAAGATTTGCCTTCGGAGATATAGCTTTTCGCATGGTGATGTGATAGTTCTCTCGTGAGTTTCTTGTATGACTTTTGTATTTGTTGTTGGAAAATATCAAGAGATGCTGATATTGTTATGGCGCGACCCCTACAACCTGTCTCTCATGTTTAATCTGTCACATGGTTAGAGTTGTAGCAAAAAATTTCTCATGCAACCTAATTTAAAAGTAATTTGTAAATAATTAGGATTTGTTTGGGGGGAGGGGGTTGGTAAGTGTAGAACTTTGGAATGCTGATTGTTTCATCTGTTTTGCTAATTATTACTCCGTTATGAGTTGAAGAACAAGATTGCAAGTTCATCAACTAAAATATCAAATGATTTGGGCTCCAACTCTCTTGATCATGTTCAAATCTATGTTACAGTGGATGCAAGTCTGAGAGTTGCACACAACTATCTGGTGTTATTGTTCATGTTTTGGGCCTAAAATTAAGTGTAAGAGTAGTGTATTGTCGTGTTGTTTCAACAGTCAACACCAACATTGTCAAAGTGAGGTGTTGAAGGAACATAGTTTCAACTGTGATATCTTGTTCCATCCAATGCTTTGCTAAATTGTAACACTTTCTTTCGTGGAAACCCTATAGGTCTCCAACTAACCACAAGGAGAAAAATGTGAAGAGGATCATTGCTTTGCCTGGTGATTGGCTCAAACTGCCTGATATGCATGATACAGTGAAGATTCCTGCTGGCCATTGTTGGGTGGAGGGAGACAATTCAGCAGCCAGTATGGATTCAAGATATTTTGGTCCAGTATGTATTCTCTGATTGTAGTTTATTGTTACTCGGTGCTTTATTATTTTGCTTCGTATACACTTTTATTCCATCATTCTACTTCTTTGTTTACCCACTTCTCATTGATGGTTATATATTACAGGTTCATAGTTGTCCACCCTAGCTCACTTTAGGATTAAAGCTTCATTGGTGGTGTAGTTGTAATAGCCTAATGTGGCCTGGAAGTAATATATATGGCCTGATATATGGTCACGAAGCCATTCTGTTCATTCTAACATTTCCTTTTCTTTTTCAAACGGCAGAAAATTTTCTGAGAACTACTCGTATTAGTGTTTGGGCCATTTAAGGCATATGTTGTGACCAATTTGAGATGTTCCCCAATGTTGTGGCTCTGAATGCTTGAACCTAGTAGAAATCCTGACGTTCCCATGGAGTTGCTGTTTTTATCATCATACATATAAGGACATTGACATAATTGTTGAACCTCCAACTATTTTATGCAAATGAGAGATCTACAACTAGAAGTACCGAGCTAAGATTTGTGCTTTTATGCATCAGCCTGCCAAAACCCATGATGTGCAGATAAGGCGATGATTCTTCTGATATTATTTTCTTCACAGATTGTTGTGTAGGACACCACTAATTATCTGCTAAATATGTTAGTTATGATTATAAAATATATCATGATGTCTGAATATCATGATGTCTGAATAATAAGTAAATAGGAGTACTAAACAAACCCTAATATTTTTGGGCAATTCTTCTTTTGAGGCAGTCTCATAGTCTCATGTAATAAATCTGCTCTCTAGTAGAGTTTTAATATTTTTCCCTTCCCTTTTCTGACGATCAGTTGTGCTCCCCAGCCCTTGAACCCCAACAGTGAGAACCTTCAAGAATATTGTTCTCATTTACAGTGGATGGCAGTTTATCTCGATAGATAATCAGGATTACCCTAATCAAACTAAAATTTTCGGTATTGAATGATCTTTCTATGTTTTTTCTAAGATTGTCTCAAGTAAAATTTACATTTCTCTTGCAGGTTCCCCTGGGTTTAGCCCAAGGTAGAGTCACACACATTCTGTGGCCGCCTCAGCGAATAGGTAAAGTGGAATCACAAGTTCCTAAAGAACGGCTTTCACGGTTCTGAGTAGGCAAGCGCTGAAAACAATTGCTGCTCTTGCCGAGGTTTCAAATCCACCTTTTGTGCATTTCTGTTGAACTCCACAATTTTGACAGCAGTTAGTATTGTAGTTGTGCCTAAGACCATGAGGTTAGATATTGGCTTAAGGTTTACTTATCACAGTTTAGTTGCTGTTTCATTATGCAGTATGTAGTGAGCGATCATAAATGTGAAACACTAGTTGCGGTTGCTAACTTGTTTAGACGGTGAAGTTATTGAAATGGTGGTGGTATTCAACTATTGGACTTGATTTTGAAACTTGTCAGTATCCATGTTGAAGTGCCAAACGCTTGAATGAATCTTCAACAACATATTTGAATCTTATTAAGCTGCTTTAATTATGGTCTTACCCTTGATAACGAGATTTTTTTTTTTTTTATGAAAGTAAAAGATACTCCGCAGTAAAGCATTCATAAATTTTATATCCGAGTACAAATTTTCTACCAAGTAAAAACTCGTAAACGTTTTTGAATTTTTACCTTTCACCAATGAATTTAATTTAGACAAGAAGAAATGATTTTTGAATCAATTCAACGACCATCTCACATCAATCAAGTACCCCAACCCAAGATTAGTTTAATGAGCAAAGCCATCAATCTTGCGCTTAGACACTTGCAAATGGATCATTTGAATCACATCTTTGGTTAACTACTAGGTAGCACGAACACTTCTCTTAAGCACCCGTCCTGTATCGGACACCGACACTCCTCGGACACATGCCGAAACGTGTCGGACGCCTATAAAGCCGCGTCTAACTTTCAACATTTATTTGGGCACGTGTCCATGGTATTTGGGCCGTGTCCGACGCGTGTCTATAACATTTGGACATCATTTGGGGTGAATGATGTTCTTTAGACGGGAAATGAGCTGTTGAAATAGCTTGATTAGAAGATGGGTTTTGATGGAAAATGAAAATGAGTTATAATCATGGATAAGTTTTAACTTTACTTATTTAAATTTAATATCAAATACTTTTATAAAAATAAAATCGAATGTTTATAACTATAAAATATATATTTTATTAAATTTATATAACGTGTCCCGTGTCCTAAATTTCATGGGATGCCGTGTCACGTGTCCGTCTCCTAACTTTTAGGTTAGGTCAAAAAGTTCACTTTGGGTTAGAATGTGGTTTGAAAGATACCACTCTCTCCATCACAATAAATTGTTTACTTTTGGTTTTGAAGTCAATGTCAATGCAAACGAATAAAGAAGTACTTTATAGAACTTCGCATAGGAAGGTGAATACCAGAAATAGAAACGTGAATAAATGACTAGACACTCTAAAAGGAAAATGTAAACAATTCATCCGAACGAATAAGGTATTTCAAATAACTACTTTTAGATCATTTCAAGTAGCGCTATATCTAGATTGGTTATTCGAGGTTAATCATATTAATTTTAAGGCCATCTTTAAATCGTACTTTGCGGTTAGATCATATTTGAGAGAGACCCGTTAGAATTTAATGAGTTTGTCAATATGGATCTTAAGCGTTTATGTTGAATCACAGTTTATGTTGAAGTGCCATGTTTATGAATCTTCAACAACATATTTGAATCACAACATTTTTTAGATCTTCAACAACATATTTGAATCACAGTTTATGTTGAAGTGTCAAACGCTTGAATGAATCTTCAACAACATATCTTACTGTATTATTTTTTTCGAACCCCAAGGTCCAACCTACTTGATATACGCAATTGACCACGCATTCACGCAATGACGCAATAGTGCATTTACGATTCACAATTTATTTTCTCTGTATTTTAATTTATGAGGCTCCTTTACTATTCTTTGTTTATTTTTTCTCCTTCCTTTTTCTATGAGCCTCATATAATTTGTCGAGGCTTGTTACTCTAGACTAGATGTGATATTGTTTTTTCCGAAGCGTTGATATTAATTATCCGACTAAACTCAACTATCACAAAAAGTGGTGCCTAGAATACAATCTCGACACAATATAACTTAAGTGGCTCATTGAGAAATAATTCCAAATAGTTACAAATAAGCTCATTACGTACATAATTATTTAAGCAGTACAATATCGATAAAATCTCAAAATTCATGATTTATTGATAGAAATATCATGCAAGTATTACCAAAAGGTAGTGGTAAAGGGGTAAGGTAAACCGGGTAAAGAGGTATAAATATATAATTGTCAACTTCAAATATACTACTCCCTCCGTTGTCCCGGTTAATTGTTATCCTATGGCTTTGGCACAAAGAACAATGAATGAGGAGAGGGTCAATTATAAGATGATAAGTGGACTAAAATGAGGGTGAAGGATCAAATTGCTCATCAAATGTAATCCTCAAATAGAAAGGACAACAATTTACTCAATATCTATCTATATTATTAAAGGAAGCTTTTTACGAGCGATTATAGAGACTCCAAGATTTACAAAATACGTATAATAAAGGATATACAATAACAAATAATTTAAATCTAAACAACTCAAATCAGACTCCAAGATTTACAAAATACATATAATAAAGGATATACAATAACAAATAATTTAAATCTAAACAACTCACATCAAATTAAAAGATAGAGTTTGTAGGAATTATCGAACAAAAGGAAGCTTTTCCGAGCGATTATAGAGACTTCAAGATTTAGAAATTACGTATAATAAAGGATATACAATAACAAATAATTTAAATCTAAACAACTCAAATCAAATTAAAAGATAGAGTCTGTAGGAATTACCGAACAAAAAGAAGTCTAATATGACTCAAATATATTTCATAACACCTACCTCCAAATGTTATATATACTCCATGCCATAAACCATTTGACTTCATCTATTGTTTTTCTACGCAAGTTTTTTTATTTGTTCATAGTATTACGATAATGATTGCTGATTTCTTTCTTTCTTTGTTTTTTTTTCCTTTTTTGCGGCCCGTATCTAACTCATACAATAATGCTAATCTCATTACGTATGAAGGTATTGTCATGGCCTTAGCCCTCATGATATGGTATGAATTCCGTTTATTTAGCTTCAAACGATATATTATCTACTTCAATATACTCCTTTATTTTATTTGCTTATGGGATGTATGCATATCAATAATCTTCTTCGGTATTGTAGGACATAATATGAAGATTCAAATACGAGGATCAATTTTAGGAGCTTCAACCGAAGGGAGCACCGAGACCGGGTTAGTCTCCAAACTACAATTTCTTTGGTGTTTTTATAGTATTTTACTTACTCTTCTTTTAAATTGCGTTTCAATACTCCAAAGAGTTTGGTAATATTAGCATAATTCACATATTTACGTAATTGAAAAAGTGGTAGTATTGTCCTCAAAGATTATTCAGTTAGTTTGCCAAATATTTTTTTATATAATCAGCTACCTTATCAGTTTAGGCCTTTGTATGCATTATTATTTTAACCTTTGTAGTGTTAATGGTGTGCTTATTGAATATTGCTATACAAAGAGTTCACCGGTGCACTCAAAAGGCGTGCATATGATGGATACTAATTCATTACGAAAGATTTAGTGTTTATTCCATGCCATTAATTTCGATTTCATAACTATCATGCTGTGTCTATCTTCGAAATTCTAAAGATTACTTTTTTATTGCCTTCTACATGATGAAATAACAGGTATGGAGTTAATTCACACAATGCATCTTCCATGTTACCATGCATATAGATGTGTGTGGTCGGATATGCCAGCTCTGACCGCAAGGCTATACGTTTTGATTCGTTATTATTATAATAAAGCCTTCGTATTTTTTTCTTAAAAAAATATATATATAGGTACTCTTACGAATTAACCTTTTATTATTGATACTACTAACCAATGAAGTAGGCTAAAAACGGAGTAATGATGATCCAAATTTACGAAAAAAATTATAATTGTAAAATTTAAGTTACTTTCTTGTTTTGACTTTTTATTGCTCGAAATTTATCAACTATTCTAACATATGTAATTGTATACATGTCTTTTATCCCAGCATTTATTGATGTCTCATATTGTTAAGAAACCTAAATAGGATTCGTCGATTTTATTCATGGTACGTCTTCTAACTTTCTTAGCGCATTTGTATTATTTACTAATTAAAATATTTTATGTTCTATTTGATAGGTCTGAGAGAGGTTTTGTTTTCGAATGGGTGTGCGTCAAATAATACTGAAGAGCTAATACTCACTTTTTTCACCATCTTGCATATTATCGTAAACTATCTTTAAATTGTTATTTTTTTAAAATTTTAACTTTTAATTATGTAATAACTCTTCATCTAATCAAATACATACGATCCTTGCTTACATCACCTACAAAAGCAAAGAAATCATTAGTATACATTTGCATTCAGTGGTGGAGCGATTGCGTGGGGGTGACCGCTCTGCTAACGTTTGAAAATCTCGAAATTGGAGTTAAAATTATCGAATTTTTTTGAAGTCCCCTTATAATATTGCCCTTTCTCCCCTGCCGGAAATTTTCGCCCCCGCTGACTTAAAATTCTGGCTATCTAAATCCATTGGGTATCTAAATCAATTCCAAAAGACTCCAACCAAACATTGGAATGGAGCAAATCTATTCCAATCCATTCCAAGAGAGCCAATCAAACACCCCTTAATTCTTAACTATAGAATAATAGTAAGTATAGAATAGGCGTACAAATATCTAAATTTACCTTCCTATATACTCTTTCGTTTTTGTCATTTATTTACCTTTGGTTTTAACAGAAAACCAAAGAAAAGGAGGAGCATTTGTGATGATTGTGTAGTAGTAGATAAGATGTGGACATAATAAATGTAGATAATCAAATAGCCCATAAAAAATTCACCTAATATAGAAAGATAAACAAATGAATGACACAGAGAGTATGGATAAATGGAAGGGATTCATACTTCTTAATACAAGCTTACTAACCTTACCTGTATTAATAAAATACGGCATTGATAGATTTGCAATATAATTAATTGATCAGGACATTATTACTCCTATCATGACTCAGGAGACTCAGGAGTAGAACACTCCACGTCCACAACACACAGTTTCGGTCATACTAGCATTTCACGTTACTGCATCATTCACGATAGAACATTACAGATAGGCCCGTGCATCGCACGGACATTAAATCTAGTATATATATATAAAAGAAGCTTTTTTCGAAGCACGTGATAGTTTCCAAGTTTCTCAAAACACGTATACTTATAAAATAATTTAGATGACATTTAGATAGAGATTTACATTTTATAAAAGTATCTATACAACTATATGGTAGTTTCCAACAATAAGATAAACCGGTGAGAACAATATAATATAATAATGAGTTATAGAATTTTACGTAACCGGAAACTAAATAAACGTGAGGATAGAGTCCAGAATATGCACAATACTATTACTCAGGGCAATGTATATATACGGTCATGTCATGCAGTCAAGCTATTCATATGCTTTTTTATTTTTATTGGTGTTAGTCAGTACATAGGACTTTATTTAGTTATTTGTTCGTTTTTATAAGTTCTAAAATTAATTTAACTATTCTTACGTAGGGATACAAATTTATAAAAGGGTTGATTAAGGATGAATCAAGTTCTCGCACCACAATTACTACAGATAAAGGCACATGTTCGACATTTATTTACATTTATTTATGATTTATAATTTCGGGAGTACCTTGCTTTCATATTGTATTTGTAGACATATAATAACTCTTCATCTAGAATGTATGTACGTATACTTTTTCGAGATTTTTAATTACATCGTTATATTACTGTGTATATTTAATGATTGGAATTAATGATTTTGCTTCTCCTTTTGCTAGATGACAATAATTTATATACAACTTTATTCAATTGTCAATTTGTGTTTAGAGAAAATACAATATGCCTATGTTTTTCATGTTTCTGTTATTTGTCAATTTGTATACATGTTTCATATTACTTTTCTTATATATCTATGTTTTGTTTGAACTAACAAGGTTTTCGGTGATGCAAGAAGACTGACTACAAGAGTATAGAGAAATTTGGTTCATCAGAGATTGAAGTCCAGATGTGTAACTTTATAACTTTGGTTGATAATTCCCTTTTGGATTTGTTTTAGAACAAATATGTAAAGTGAGTTCTTGGTTCTTCATTAATTGGATTGGATCTGAAATCTCAACAATTAGTTTAACTTTTTGATGATATATGGCCTCCACTTCTCATTTGTATGCTATTATCTTTGGTTTCAAAAAATACTTGACTACAAAAAATTATTAAAAATAGTGATGGAGAATGGGTAATTTGAAAGTTCACTATTTTACTTACCCAAAACAAAACCAATAAGTCTCTCTTGTGACGGGTATATCCGTCACAAACTTGTAACAGGTCAAATATCTCATACTCTTATAGATAAGACAAGTCTAGGGAAAAACAAAGTATTTATCTTTATCTACTAAGTGGGTAATATTTGACCCGTCACAAGTTTGTGACGGATATGTCCGAGAATTTGCGAAACAAAGCAGCCAAATTTATTTGAAAAAAACAATTAAGACGAAAAGAGGGACCAAACCTTATTCAAATGGGGTGTTCTTACAATTTTATGCAAATATATAGTCTTATTGAAGGAAATGTAGATTCATATACATGTTAACATACTCTTATATGTCTAAATAATTTGTCATAAAATTGAAACGGATCTTATGCATGCAAACAATAATATAAATAGAGGAGAAATCATGTCCTTACAAAATGGATTTCGGCTATTAGGGCACAAGAGAGATCACCTATCTCTTCTTGTTCTTGAGCTATTCCAATGGAAGAACAAAGATCTAAGTGTAAGATCTCTCCCTATGCTTAATACCCAAGGCTTCTCTTAATTAAATCAATATTACAAATACTAGTTATAATATTAATCAAGGTAGAAAAATGGAACCAAAATATTTATAAACTCTTATACTATTTCGGTTTTTAGAGAGATAAAAGGGAGGATTTTAATTCTCTCTAAAACTATATTTTGGATGATGAGTGGAATGAATTAATTTCTAACACATTTTAGAGTAATAGGTAAAATAAAAATGAAAAACCAATGATGGTTTTTCACATCAAAAACCGGGTGGTAGGGGGGGCTTTTGGGTGAGCCAATGCATGAAATGGTTTGTCTTCACAATGCACCATAGGCTTGCATGGCTACTAAAGCAAAACAATCATTGTGTTTAGCTACTAATTAAACAATTAATTAGCTTAAAAGCCCCTCCTATTTTCGGCACCTTTAGCTAATATGGATTCCATATTAATTTTGTCAATTGTCAATATGTTACATGTCACATGTCACATATATTTGTTATGTACTTTTAACATATTAAAAATCAACGTATTAATAGAAATACGTCACATACAAAATCGACTTAGTAATATCATAATTACTTGTGCCAAAATATTTTACCAATTTATAAATCACAACTGATTGTATTTATAACAATTCATTCAATTTAATTGTTTCATTAAACAATTATTTCATCCGAGTAATGATACAATTTAATTACTCAGACCGTATCTTATTAAATCACATTTCAATATGATACGTAAATTTTACTTCCAAAATCGTCCGTCAATTTTCTAGTAATTTAATTAACTCGTAACATTATACGATTAATTAAATAATCAATTAAGAGTATTGCCCTTTAGGTATGACCTAGGGGGTCAACTGATCACCACCGTCACACGACAATAATGTCAAACTCTAGTCACCAATCATTACCGATATATGTTGACCAGTTGACAACATAATATTACTTCCCAATTGTATTCATTTTAATGAGACTTAAACATGTGATCATCATGATCAACAGTCGTGATCGCATTATTGTCGGAGGACACATATTCCAACAATCTCCCACTTGTCCTCGACAAGTGTGCGTCACCAATTCTCTTGTCCTATTACTATCTCCCACTCAATGCAAGGTGTCTTTCAGGTCGTACTTGCAAGTGATCATATCGAGAGTGGTTTCCTCGATCTGGAGAATAACTGATTGACCGGATTTATCCACTCTGGATGCCATCCGAGCGTGGCCACGCATTTCCAGTTCATTACTCCTCGAGTGGCCCTGAGATATTGTTATAACCCTGACAAGGGGTGGACAATTCCTATCGCACTCATTCCCTTCGACTAGCCACAGCCATCATAACCCAAAATATGCCCATTTGACCCCATTTACGAAGGTCGTAGTAACACAAATCAAAGTTAATCTGAAACTGTGCCATCTTAGGAGAATAGTCTTTAGTCAAAAGAATCGACTCATTCGAATACTATAGTAGCTCTCGCCACGACCAGGCTATATAAATTTGCCAGAACTCTATAAGCGGTCATAAGGCCCGACAAAATGTTCCTAACAGTCTGCCTATGTGATCGACTAGTCATCTCACATGACTGTATGGCACTTGAACTTGCCATCAATCGCCTCACACTCTAGTCACTTCGAGACGTCACCTCATATAAGTAACTATGGGCAAAAAAATGTTAATCCATGTTCACTTTAACGGGGTTCAATTGTCTCCACAACCCGTTTGGATATAACAATGTACCAAGTGAGTTAATAATAACTCAAACGACAAATGTCGACATCACACTCGGGTAGTCAATATCATATTACAACCTTGTGATGTTTATCATAAGTGTAAACACTTATTGATTGCAATAGAAGTTTAACATCCCATGTGTCCATGTGTTCAAACTTCTTGCACTTGCAATTTCCTTCACATTCATGTTCTCATAGCATGAATCTTACCAAGTACACATTAAGGTTCTTGACCTTGGTTTTGGTTCTTTAACTTGAAAGAACTTTCTCATCGCTCATCTCATAACAAACGAATTTGCGATGAATAATATAACTTGTACCGATCAAGTATTCCATCCACACACAATGCACTAGGTATATGTTTTGTAGAATCTTGTAACAATTGACAAGATTATTAGCTTAGTACTTCTCACAAGTCCTAGCTTTATTAGGAAAGATTGTTTTGAATAACCTCTTATTTAACCAAGTATCTTTCCAAAACTTCTCATTTCTCTTTCTGGGCTTGAAAGATTTGGGATTCTCATAAATCCTCATATGTGCTCGGATTTTCTACAATATGTGCAAACTCTTGACACACAATAGAACATCCGTCAATCACTGAAATCGCTCATCGGATTCTACTCGAGAATTCATGACGCTTCTATTATGGCTCACCAAGTCAATCATCATGCTCTTATGCATATGATTCATAATTGGACATGTACATGATTATTCTAATGGCGGAAACATTAGTTACTAATAATCATGAGATCAACCGTTCTCGGTTCAATGAACTACCATGATTTGCTAATGGTAATCCCATTTTTCATTCATATGAATAACCTATGTAAATGTTGATACGATGTGTATCTCTTTAATACTAATCCAACATCTCATGATGTAATTGGATTCATCATTGTCCATTTTCATCCCGAATTGAAAACTCAAAAGCTTCTTTATGAAAGAAGATATTAGCTCGTCATTCTTTAATGAGTAATGAGTTTTATACATTCAAGGATGATAGCTCCCACTAAATTCTATGTCTTCACATGAGAATTTCCTAACTCCCACTCAATTCTACATATTTCGAAATTGACTTCTTAATCGAAATTTGTCAAGAATATAAATATAAATCGCTTTGCCAAGTTACTAGGATAAAACCATATATGTTCCCATCATATCCTTTCAAAATGCCTATTTTGAAGTGGTCTCATCTCAACCTTACGAAAAGAGATTTTAAATCTCTAACACACTCATGTCATAATGATGTGTAGCAATGTCATTATTCAAATACAAATAATATTTAGAATAGGTCCTTTGGAATACCCTTTCGGAAGGAGGTTTAACCATTTCATAGCGAGGTTAAACAATGACATTTGCGTGGTTAAAAACGTTGGCTATTGAAGATATCGGAATATCAATCTTTGCAACTTGATCATAACTAGTATGTTACTATGATTCATTTAGGCTCTTAAGTAAAACTCATGATTGAAACTATTGGTCAAATGATTCATAACCTTAGTCAAAAGCTTGTTAAGACTTTACATTAGTCATTTTTCTTCCAAAACTTCTTTTGGTCTCCTCGTGTAGTTATCTTGAGAATAAACTCTTATGATTACTTCACTTGGTCTCTTAAGTCATTTAGAACTAACTTGAGACTATAGATCTCATCTATTTGGTATACTATGTAAATAGATATACCTTCATTCAAATCATTCTCTCTTGCGTAGATCTTCATTTACACAAGTACACAATTATATCTTGCCTTGTGTGTTGTGTCCTCATTTTTCTCCCACTCTATCTTTAGAATGAATACACTAAGCATTCAAAGATAGCATATGAGACACATATTAATGATGTTGAAGTATAAGGAGGACTACCTCATAGGTTGACTAATTGTTATTGATTTCATATGTGTACTTGGTGGTTGACATACCTTTAAGAGAGTTCATAGACTCAAAGTCACTTTATAAATGATCATACACAAGCCTTAAGCATGTGGACATATAATGAAACCCGTCATTATAATTGT
Organism: Silene latifolia; assembly: GCF_048544455.1. NCBI lineage: Eukaryota > Viridiplantae > Streptophyta > Magnoliopsida > Caryophyllales > Caryophyllaceae > Silene > Silene latifolia. Next base: position 118,036 of record NW_027413175.1, on the reverse strand, counting down.
CTATTAGATCACTTTTAGTGAATAATCTTATGTTTCAAAACGCAAGCATTTAAAGATGAATTTTAGAACATTAAAAGGATAAATGATAAAACGGGTGACTTGGGTTGCAAACCAAGTCACTATCATCCAAAATACAACTCATTATCCAAAATACTTTTCCATGTCGAACACGGAAATTTAAAGTTCTAGAATCCAAAACATAACTTAAAATAAGACAATGAAAAATAAAGCTCCATAAAAGCTATCCTTAGCTTCTCCATGGTTTCTCATGCTTGTTTTTCTTTTCCCTTGTCTTTGCTTGGTGGAGGCCCTATTTACAATAAAAAGGAGATACATTATCACAACTTTGCATCATAATACCATAGTTGAATTTAGAAACATAAAAGAAGGTTAGTCATTTACCTCTTTGGAGTGATCTTTCCAGCTTTGATATCACCAAGGTATTTGGAACAATTCCTCTTCCAATGTCCCATGCCATTACAATAATGGCATTTGTCAAGAGGACCCTTCTTGACTTTGGAGGTGCTAGCTTCACAAGACTTAGCTTTGGTGAATGTGGGAGCTTGCTTTTTACCCTTTCTCCCATTCTTCTTGAACTTCCCCTTACTCTTTGTGCTTATGTTAAGCACATCCTTGGGAGGGTTCACATTTAACCCCATGTCCCTCTCGGCTTGCACAAGTAACTTGTGCAACTCCTCAAGAGACACGTCCTTGTCTTGCATGTTGAAATTCACCCGGAATTGCACATATGCCTTGACCTTAGACAAGGAGTGTAGAATCCTATCTACGATGAGTTCTTTGGGGATTTCAACCTTTTGAATTTTCAAGGTCTCGACAAGCTCCATGAGTTTGAGCACATGAGGGCTAACCTTTTGGCCCTCTTTGAAGTCGAGATCAAAGAATGCCGCGGCCGCCTCATATTGGACGATCCGCGGAGTTTGTGAAAACATGGTCACAAGTTTGGAGTAAATCTCATTAGCATTGCCCATTTTGAAGGCTCTCCTTTGGAGTTCCGCCTCCATCGCAAATATTAAGACATTTTTCATTGCAGCGGACTCCTTTTGGTAAGCCTCATAGGCTTCCCTAGTGGCCGCGGTGGACCTAGTGGAGGGCTCGGGTGGAGAGGCCTCGGTAAGGTAACGAAGCTTGTCGTCACCCTCGGCGGCTAATTTGAGTTGGGCATCCCACTCGGAGAAATTTGACCCATTCTTTTCAAGTTTACATCGATCCATAAAGGATCGGAGCCAAGATGAAGTAGCGAGTGGTGTAGCATTAGGAGTTGGTGTTGATGTTGCCATTTGTTATGAAAAAGAAGTGGTCTACAAAACAAAATATAAGGAGTAAAACAATTGTCGTTTTAATTATACTCGTAAAAATGTATGATTTAAACAAGTTTTACGCATTTTTCTAGTGACCTCTACCCAACTAGATAAATGATTCCAAGACCCAAATTCATATCGACTTAGGCACGGTGGGGCCGATACATCCTTCATCAATATAACTCGGTGGATTAACGTTTAATCGATTCTACTTTTAGAACTCTTGGTCGATAATATTACATTAACAATTATCTATAGCCCAAAACATATCGACAAGGGCACGGTGGGCCGATACATCCCTTATCAAATACTTTTGTTGAGTTCAATCCAAATTTCGAATAAATGTGTCCATGATCCAAACCCACATTAACTTGGGCACGGTGTGGCCGATACATCCCTCATCAACATGAATTCGGTGGATTAACATTCATCACCCACTTCCCCTACGTAACAAGGTTTGTACCCCGGTGGGGCCGAGCGCACTCCCTCGCGAAATAGGTTTTCATGGTTTCTACTATTTGGTAAGGCTATGTCTCAATTGATAGTTTTAGCGAGAGGTCATGTCAATTTATTATCTATCACGTTTTAAGTGAACTAAAGCGTTGAACTACGATAATTCTAATTGACACGGTCGAAAAACTCGATAAAAGACAATGCATGTTTAGTTATGGCGATTTAGCGATGCATGTGACATAAAATAAAATGCAAGCATAAAAGTAAATAAATCCTAGTATGGCCTTTCCTAAAATAGAAAAACTATTAATCTATTACATATTCGGAAACCAACTCCATTGGTCCCTTGAACTTCGGTTGTGGCACGCATCTCGAGGTAACACCGTCTTTATGTATCGCCATTCTTGAAGAAATCCGTCTTTGGGAACTCCTAAATGAATAAAATTACATAATAAATTACATAATTTCCTATTATACATTTGTAACTAAAATAAAATAAATCTATTAAATTACAAAACGGTGATACGAGATCACAATAAAAATTACAACCGAATCGATATTCCCATACATTTCGGGAAATACCAATTAAAATCTAAGGCCATACTAAGTAAAATTACATAATTCAAAATTACATAAATTAAAATTATGACAATCATAAAGAAAAATGCAGCATTATAATATGTATGAACATGCTCAATTTTTATGCTAAATCGCCTTTAATTAGCCAATATCATATATTACTCGGTTTTTACGGATTTGCGTGATTTCAACATTTTATAATCACAAAAATACATAAACTCATATTTATGCATAAGTTAATTACCCTAACCTCTTAGGACTCAAAATATAGTCTTCACTAATAATTTTGACCATAATTAACTTTTATTTACAAAATTGTTCATAAATGGACCAAAATTACAAAAATAAGCTATTAAACTTCAAATAAATCACAAAATTTCAAATAAATTCAAAATTCAAAATTTAAATTCATGAACATTCTGGAAAAATCCATGACACTCATAATGTTCAAAATCTTAGGTTAAAAATTTCGAAAAATTTCCGGAAAAACAATGTTGCGGTTTATCGATATTTAATAAAATAATCATAAAAACATGGAAAAAATATTTTCATTAACTTTTCAATTTTAGATCTGAAAAATACAATAAAATGCAACATTAGACGTTTTTCCTAAGTCATAGATTATGTTTTATTAATTTTACACTAATAATGTCACTATTTATGCTAATTTTTCTTCAAAAATTCATAAATCATGCTAAAAGACTTCTTTATAGCCAATTATTTTACACACATTTTGTAAAATTGCATGTGACAACATATTAATTTTCTATGACCAGATTCGAAATTTAACTCATATTAACCTATTTTTCTCTTAAAACCGAATTTAATAATGAAAAATTCATTTTTCGAGCATAACAAGTGCAAAAATTATGAAAAATTACAGGTTATCTCAAAATAATATATGTGATAACATATCCAAAGATCAACTTAAAATTCGAAGTATAGCTAATTTTCGACCAAAAATGACATTTTTATTCATAAAATCACATTTAAATGCCATTATTGTAAATTATGAACAATAAAAATCCGAAAAATTAACCAAAATATCCTAAAACATTTTAGGACCAGAAATATTAACATGCATGTAATAATTTCGTGATATATCATAATAACACAAATTTTACAAGTTTTATTTTGTTATTCATATAACTCGGAAAAACTTTTAACCAATTTGCATGCAAACAACCGTGGCTCTTGATACCGATTGAAGGAAATGTAGATTCATATACATGTTAACATACTCTTATATGTCTAAATAATTTGTCATAAAATTGAAACGGATCTTATGCATGCAAACAATAATATAAATAGAGGAGAAATCATGTCCTTACAAAATGGATTTCGGCTATTAGGGCACAAGAGAGATCACCTATCTCTTCTTGTTCTTGAGCTATTCCAATGGAAGAACAAAGATCTAAGTGTAAGATCTCTCCCTATGCTTAATACCCAAGGCTTCTCTTAATTAAATCAATATTACAAATACTAGTTATAATATTAATCAAGGTAGAAAAATGGAACCAAAATATTTATAAACTCTTATACTATTTCGGTTTTTAGAGAGATAAAAGGGAGGATTTTAATTCTCTCTAAAACTATATTTTGGATGATGAGTGGAATGAATTAATTTCTAACACATTTTAGAGTAATAGGTAAAATAAAAATGAAAAACCAATGATGGTTTTTCACATCAAAAACCGGGTGGTAGGGGGGGGCTTTTGGGTGAGCCAATGCATGAAATGGGTTGTCTTCACAATGCACCATAGGCTTGCATGGCTACTAAAGCAAAACAATCATTGTGTTTAGCTACTAATTAAACAATTAATTAGCTTAAAAGCCCCTCCTATTTTCGGCACCTTTAGCTAATATGGATTCCATATTAATTTTGTCAATTGTCAATATGTTACATGTCACATGTCACATATATTTGTTATGTACTTTTAACATATTAAAAATCAACGTATTAATAGAAATACGTCACATACAAAATCGACTTAGTAATATCATAATTACTTGTGCCAAAATATTTTACCAATTTATAAATCACAACTGATTGTATTTATAACAATTCATTCAATTTAATTGTTTCATTAAACAATTATTTCATCCGAGTAATGATACAATTTAATTACTCAGACCGTATCTTATTAAATCACATTTCAATATGATACGTAAATTTTACTTCCAAAATCGTCCGTCAATTTTCTAGTAATTTAATTAACTCGTAACATTATACGATTAATTAAATAATCAATTAAGAGTATTGCCCTTTAGGTATGACCTAGGGGTCAATCGATCACCACCGTCACACGACAATGTCAAACTCTAGTCGACCAATCATTACCGATATATGTTGACCGGTTGACAAGAACAATATTACTTCCCAATTGTATTCATTTTAATGAGACTTAAACATGTGATCATCATGATCAACAGTCGTGATCGCATTATTGTCGGAGGACACATATTCCAACACTTATTCCTATGCAAATCAATATAAAAATCACAAATTCTCATTATTGACGGGAGATATCCGTCTATAGTTATAGACGGGCCAAATATCCACCCACTTTAAACATAAGACAAGCAACAAGTTGCATGGTGGGGCCAAAAAATGTCACCACTTTAAGCATATTTAACCCGTCTTTCACTATAAACGGATATATTCGTCTATGGTGAGACTAATTGTATAAAAATAGAGTTTAATTCTTAGCCAAACATGATTGCAACAATGTTGCGTCAAAGTCCTATCCCTATTCATCACAAATATCTTTCCGGGTACAAGCCCGATAGTCCGTGTTGAATAAAAAAAAAAGGTTGGATCAAGGTCAAAATTGTACATACTTTTTTATTTTTATTTAAGGTTTTAAATAAGAAAATAAATTTCGGGTCGAAAGGATAAGGCTGACTTTTAACCTTAAATTAACAGGCTACTTTGAGTTAGGGTATTTTCGAGTTGATAAGCAGAGTCTTCGTAATATTATGAGGACAACATTTAAGAAACACTAGTTGTTGTACGGCGCGCGAAGCGCGCCGTACCCCAAGTTAGCCGGGCTCGCCTATTAGAATTAGAATCGCTTCATGCATTTCGTATTGTTGTTTGTTGTACCGTGACAGTTGTTTATTATCTTCGCTGCTTTAGTGGCCTATATCGACTGGTTATATGAACATTCCATTGAATTTTTTCGCTGTGCAGCATTGATTCCGATACTGTGGAGTTGTTCTATGGTAGAGGAGTTGAGATCTTATGTCCCATATCCTATTCTATAGCCTTTATCTTACGACACATCACCACTCGCATAATAAATATGGTAATTATTTTTATTAAGTTAATAATGTGTCATAAGAAGGGATAATGAGACACAAGATGAAACACCTATGGGACAGAGAATCCACTCTCATGGTAGAGAGGCAACTGAAGTGGCTCTATTTGTACACCAAAAAAAATGTGATCAAACAATTTTAACATTGCCTTGAATAGTGTAGAAATCAAACATCCAAAAAATCCTCTTTCTAATACATTATACTTCCCTATAATACATCATCATCACACCACATTTTGAATGATAAATAAAAATGGCGATCGTACAAGTTTTTACCATAACTCAGAAATGGAGCTTAATAGCAGCACAATGGGCATCGAATGAGGCCGTCCTCATTGCAATCAGGACACCTCTGAAGACCATACTCGTCCTCTTCATATTTTTCATCCTCCCCTTCACATTCATAGTAAATTTTACATCTTTCTGAACACATCTCACAAGGAAAAAACCTTACATCACTACAAGCATCACAAACTGCAATTCAGTTGCCACCATCATCTTCCAACATTTCACAATCTTCAAAAACTTTCACAAGCTTCCGGTCTTCGTTTAGTTGTCTTACCTCTCCTTCACCTAGCAAATGATACGCTCGAAAATTCTTAGGTATAGCTGCAAATTCGTCAAATGTAAATGCCTTGGCATAATCTCTATATGGTCTCCCATTCTACCTTCTTTTTGCCCACATAATGTATCATTCACCTTCAACTCATCTGCTCAATAACAAAGAAAAAGATACCCAAATCAGTCTTACTATGAAGTGTTGAACCAACAATAATCTAGAAAAAGTAGTGTCCAACGCAATACTCATGAACTGCACTAAATAGTCACGTGATCGAAACACTCATAAAGTGATCGAAGCAATCATAAGGTACCACCAAATATGCATAAATGTAATCACACAAAGAAAAAGTTATGATCTTTAACCTTTAAGAGCCTAATCACAAATACTCCTAATCCCAACATAGCGTTACATTTGTATATGAAATGCTTCAGTGTTATCTTCTGAACTACTTAAAAGATCCTCATTTCTCAATCATAAACACATATAAGAATGAAATCATGAACTCCCTCCATCCCAATTTTAACGTCCCCTCTCATCCCAAAATTTATTCCAAATTAATTTTCCCCTATCTAAATTATGGTAAATGAGTGAACTACCTATTTTGTCCCTAGGCCATTAGCCACCTCTCCCTCCATCAAAATGACTTTGTCCTCATTCTCTTTAACTTAAGGGATGAGGTTGTTATTTTACCACTATTCCTCTAATCTTTCCCAAAGTAGAAAATGAGTAATTTATATAACTGTAATCAAACCAGTGAGGTCAACAATATATTGGTCAACAACGAAGTAATGTTGATAAAACAAAGAGAGTATTTACAGTTCTATTTTGGAGTAAGAGAATCTAATCATCCGCAAGCTATTTCGATTTGCTCATTTCTCTCTCCAATGCTATAACCGAATTAAGAGAACTAAATTTTCATCTAAAATAAACTTACATCTAAAATATAAAGATGTAAACTAAACCTAAAGAGTGAATTTTATATTTATATCCTTGACCGTGAAAGATGGTAGAATCCAAAACTAACAGCTCTACCAATAGTTCGTCTAATTAATCTATGCATTAAGGCTATTACCTTCCATTAGTAATGAAAAGACTAAAAGAATACCTCAATATTCTTGACTGAAATTCTCCAACCATTTACATGGTTGTCTCCTCATAGCCAAATTAGCAGTTACAACAGCCCATACAAAATATCCTAGTGCGAAATAATTTGCAGGAACAAGACCAGAGACATGCCTCACACTTATACCAGGGAAATCTAATCGAGTTTCAGGGTCCAAGGGTATGTGCTCAACCAAACAAAGGGGTCTGCTTGAACAAACAATTATGTAAATTAGCCTAGAGACCGAATTATAAGCAGCATGAACCACAATCCAACTCACTAAGAACCCAACAAATAACTAAGAGAGACAGAATCAGATTATAGGTAACCCAAAAAAACACAGAAACTTATTTACAATGAAAATTCATAAATACAACTCTTGAGTTTTGGTTTCTCCATAGCCACAAGGCCCAATATAGGAGAAACAATCTTCACACATAGTTCCAAGTCAGAATAAAAACGCGAGGGAAAACATATAACAGATGAGGAGAGTAGCTAAAACAATATAGAATTGAGAAGACTTTGTAAGTTTGTATTAGCCAATTCAGAAACATATTAATAAAGAGAAATCTCACCTCCGTGCTTTCGTAAATGAAAGATGACAAACGACAAACAAAATATAAAACACTAAAATTTTTTTTCATCATACGTAATCTTACTTTAGGGTAAAGATTCAGGTTCCAAAAGAACTCCTCGCATCTTTCCTAAGAAATTATAATGGAAACAAGCTTGAAATCTACTTCCAGTTAGCATATTAATTCATCAAATGACAATTAAATGGGAGCACTCTATCTCCCTTTTCCCCTCTATCTCCCTTTTCGGTGAATAATTATGGATTGGAGACACTTTTAGGCCATTAGCAGTAGCAAGTCGCTGACTAACCGCATATTCCTATCCCTAATTTAAAAAAATAATATTACCGTATATGATTAATGAGCTTAACACATAAGAAAATATATTAAGACACCTAATAATTATGCTTTATACGTACAATTCTCTAATTAGTGTGTTAATTAGCCAATTAGGGGCCAGCCATTTTAATCAATTGGAGATTGTTATTGGGAGACTACAATAATAACATCTCCACCGTGAACCCTAATGTCTAAGCTAATCCTATTATGTAGTACAACTGGTAAAATGACTACTTTTAGTTAGAACTTGTACACGACTACTTTTAGCTAAGCTTGTACACAGACTTAGCAAATCTAATCAGACTTGAAACTTTCTAACCTGAAGATTGCCTAAATAAACATGAGATTCACTATAAAATAAAAAAAAAATAAAAAAAAAGGTGTGAGGATTTCTTGTGAGGGAAGTGATACCCGTCGTAAGGTGTCAAAAATAATATTTATAATTCCAACTACAACTATAGATAGCGGTAGCAGGGTCGAACCACAGAGAGGCGGATGCAATTATTAGTTGTCTAAATCTAGTCTAAGGTAACAGTTGTGTGGGGGTTTGTTTGAATTGTTCTATATCTAAAGGCAATGAAACTAAAGAAATGTGTGAAATCAAAAATAAAAAGGGGTACTAGAGTGTTCGGTTCATTGTAGTTTCGGCGGCAATATACTAGGTAAGTCTAAAACAATCACGTGAGACGGGAAAATAAGAAGTCCTCTCGGTCCATTCTTAACAGGTAGCATCTTTCGATCTAGCTACGGGTCCCTAATATCACTAATGCTAACTTTCGTCCTGAAAAGTGACTAAAATGTCTAAATTAACTTATCTTTCGACCTCATTAATCTAGTCATTTTAATTAGGTAGTCTATTTCCCTCCCCTATCTTTCGATCTTTATTGGGTCGGTCAATTCCTAAGCATTTAACTAGTCGCATGCATTCGATTCGTCAAATATAGCAGTTTAATTAATTAAAACGAAGGTAATCTCAGCGTGGCCAGTCGATCGACCAGGGAGCCCAGTCGATCGACCATGGTGCGATTTAGGTCACTATTCTAACGCCGCCTACTTCTACGGATTCCCTACATCCTAGCACACAGGGGGGAGGGGGGTTTAGCTACTCATACTTACGATGAAAACAACAATAAGATTTACGAATAAAGCTACTGAATTCATGATTAACTTTACTAAATAAACAACTAGCATAAAACGATAATTTAGCTTCTGGGAAACTATTCTAGCAATTCTAATCTATGAACAAATAGAGCAATAAAACTGAAATAAGAGCAGAATAATACCATAAAAGCAGGAAGGAAGATCAAAAACCGAATGCAAAAGTAAATTGTATTGAATGATTAAAACTTTGAATGCCAAACCCTAATTAGTTCCCTAATAACTGAATGATTATCATGAAAAACAAAAGCTACGTTATATAGGAATATACGTAACACTTATTCTTGAAACCTAACTACTATGGGCTTCCTATTTCTCGATCTCTTAATTCACGCAGATTAGCGGCTTGGTCGATCGACCACTGAGGCCGGTCGATCGACTGAGCTATCGCTGAACAGTAGCTTCTGTAAGTCGTTGGTTGGTCGATCGACCATGAAGGCCAGTCGATCGACTGGTTTAGCTGATGGTCCGCTTCTAATTCTTCATAGAATTGTCTTTCAGGCCTCGAAATGCGCACCAAGCTCGTTTCTTGAGTAAATACTTCACGTCAAATGCAATGCAAGGTACTTGGGGACGGATTTAGCTTGATTTCCGCTGGATTCTTCACATTTCTGCAATAATGTACAAAAACACGAAAGTAGACGGAAATAGGGGGAATAGTAGCATAAACTACATAAATGAGCTCTGAAATGCGTGTAAAATGGGGTGTAAAACGTCATATTTAAGACACGCATCAAACTTCCCCAAACCAAACCCTTGCTTGTCCCCCAAGCAAGAACAAGACTCGATCCTAAAACCTAATTGGAACGATTTCAATCTCAGAGCGAAATGCAACTATAAAGCCTAAACCAGTTTAATGCAACAACTAACAATCAATTAGCAATATGAATCATGCAAACGAGTTATATAGTTGTTAAAAACTGTTGAACCGTCAACTATAGAGACTTATCATTATGGACTTTCACGGGTCGCTCAAATCACATATAAGCACAGGTGAAAATATGTAAAAGATAGAAAGAATTCATTTTGTAGTGACACTCACCTAACTGCGACCTATAAGAACATGCCTGCAATCTAATATGAAAATAATCTCTACAACCGTACATATGCATTCCAACTGAACAAATGACCATGACACATGCCGAGGTAAATATGGATATGTGAGGTATGGGTAAGAAGAGGCTAAACATTTATGGGAATGTGGGGGTATAGGTGATCAAGCTAGTACCCAAACAAAACCATATGACAACATCCAACTTCTTGCTCAAAATTTCAACAGTAAACCCGGTGCTAATTATCAAGCACAAATCTCACAATGTCCGAAATAATCAACTCCCATAAGATACAAATGCAACATGGGAGCAAAAATCGCCATTAAATAAAGACTTGAATTATGCGAATTGATTTTTTTTTCTTTTCTTCTTTCTCGGGCTTCAGTCGATCGACCAATGAGGCCAGTCGATCGACCGTCCTTTATAGTATACATGCGTTTTCTTTTTTTTTTCTTTTTCAATTCTATTTTTTTCTTCTTTTCTTCCTTTTTCATCTTCCCAACATCATCTCAAAATGAGCATTAGCCACTAAAAACAAAGTAACAATCCCAAGAACATGAACTACTAGCTTGACGAGGGCAGGCTAAATGTAGGATGTAGTTAACGGGACAAAAAAAAACTATTTTTGGCAGTGTGGAGCTTATGGGCAAAATGAAAAAAAAAGGGTGACCTCTTCCACATGTGTCAACTAACCACAAACCGAACGCATACAGGTATTAAGAAGATTAAGTTCATATTTATGCATATTTATGTAACACGTCTCATAAGGAGTAACTACTCACATCCTAGATAAACTGGTCATAGATGACACCAGTTATAAGCTCTAAACCTCAGAATTATAAGTAGGTTGCCAAAAATTCTAAGTCAAGTCTCAAGTTCAGCAAATAATTAACGAAAACTCGTAGACTATGCATATGGGATTCTACTAATAACATGTCAATTAAGCATGGCTTAGGCATAAACAGATGAAAATGCAATGTCATCATTGAAATACTATCGATCCGACTTGACCTATATGCTAAAATAAACGTGCATTTTTTGAAATTTTTGAAATTTTTCAATTTTTTTTTTTTTTGAATTTTCTGTACATATAAGAGAAAATAAACAACGATGCAAGACAAAATGTAAACGTTAATGCAAGCAAATGAAATGCAACGCAAAACCCTTCCCCAAACCAAATCGCACAATGTCCCCATTGTACAAAATCATGTAATGAAATAAAAAGAAAACGGGAATTTGCGTGAAATTAACTAAACAAGACATGAAGTAAGGACTCGAAAAACTCACAAGACTTTAAGCGCAGCAAAAGGAAACCTCCCAAACCAAATTTTGAGCTAGGAGGTTTCAGTAGCCAGCAGTGCTACCAATAAGTACCTGAAAAGAAGCAAAAGTACCATGCGTAAATCCGAGAAAACAATTATTGAAACGTAAAATTATGTAAAATATAGAAACGGAAGAAAACAGAAATGAGTCGGAGAATAAAGTGGAGAAAAGACTCCCTCAATCTCCGCAAATCGATCAAACACAGCAAGGGGATGATCGAAAACAGGTACAGCAGCGCAGGGTGGTCGATCGACCACATCACCCAGTCGATCGACCAGGGTGAACAGGAACAGAAGCTCCTGGAAGTCACAGCTCAGTCGATAGACCACACAGACCAGTCGATCGACTGAAAAAACCGCTGTAAGTTCTGATTTCTTCGGATTAGCTCAATAAATTTAGCCAACACGGTCTATAAACCTGCAAATACACATAATAACGCGCCCAAAATTGCGCAAAACCCAGAGTGACAGACTAAAGTGTATAAAATCCTAAGAAAACTTATTAAAATGCGAAGTCTCGCGCACACGAAAAACGATAAATAGTCTTAAAGAGCAATAAAATGTCGTATGAAAAAGCCTTAATTAGTTGATCAAGAACGGCCACGGAATGGCCCACTTGCTCGGCTCCTGGCTACAAGAGGTAGCCTCTATAGTGCTCATCGTCTCAGCTGCACTCTTCTCAACTCCAACATCCGCAGCACTCAATGGATCAACATCTCGGACATCTTCCCAATCAATGACCTCCTCTAGCTCGTCAGAATCCAAATCGGACTCCGTCGCTTTGACTGGCTCATCATCGGGCTCCTCATCTGTGCCATAGCTAAGACATCCTAAACCGCCTCTTTGAACGATTGGCTATTTCACAGCTGGAGCAACATGCGGCTCTTCCTTCCCCAAACCAGCTCCTGCAATATCCAAACCAGAAGAATCGTCCTCCAATTTGCTCCCAATCTGGGGCGGAGGTGTTATAGCAGAAACAGGCATAGAGACAGGCATATCAGGAAGCACAAAATAGGATTTCTTTTCAGAAACCGTATTACAAGTGACAGGCCACATGGGGTCTTTCTTCTTAGCTGTCTGGGCAAAGACAATGGAATGTTTCCCCACTTTGAAGGTCAGAGTCCCTGAACTAACATCAATAACTGCACCAGCAGTGTGCAGAAATGGTCTACCCAATATGATGGGAATGTGGGCATCCTCGGGCATATCTAGTACAACGAAGTCAACAGGGAAAAAGAACTTTCCTATTTGCACATGAATGTCCTCTAAGACTCCTATAGGCTGGACCGCAGAACGATCAACCATCTGTACTGTCATGTTTATGACTGCAAACCTAGTCAATTTCAACGTCCTAGCAAGACTCAAAGGCATAACGCTAATGCTATCTCCTAGGTGACACAATGCCTTCTCTATAGAAAAGGTGCCAATACTACATGGGACTGAAAAGTTACCTGGGTCTTCTAGCTTATGAGGTGCAGTATGGGTCAGATAAGAACATGACTCCTCAGTTAGTGCGACAGAATGCACGGTTTCAAGTGACTTCTTTTTAGATAAGAGTTTCTTCATAAATTTCATGTAAGCAGGCACTTGATTAACTAACTCAAGAAAAGGAACTTGTACGTTTAAGCTACGAATAACATTTTCAAATTTATTAAACAATACTTGTTCCTTCGTCGGCACCAATCTCTCCGGATAAGGGGCTGAAAGAAGTAACTTAGCCCTCTCCTCTAAGTCTCTCATGCCGGCATCGGTGGATTTAGGCTGAAAATACACTACCTTCTCTTTATTGTAGCTTGACCCTTCCTCAGACCATCTAAAAAATGAACCATTAATCGTCATTGGGTCATACTTTGAAACCGGAACTGACCCATCAACATTTGGGTCTTGCCTCAATATTTTCGGAGTAATCGTACCCCGAAACAAGTGGTCCCTCAAGTTATTTGGCATTGGAGGACGAAAAGACTCAATATCAGCAGCGCTGTCAGTCGATCGACCATGTTGGTCAGTCGATCGACTGACTTCTACAGGACCAGAAGCTACTGTATCTCGCGGACTGGTCGATCAATTGGGTATATCAGTCGATCGACCGATATACCTGGTAATCATCTTTTTCCTTCCACTGTTCGTTCCAGCCTTCTTCTTACTTGGTTCCGCCTCATCTTTTTCAGTGACATCCTCGACCATGGCGGGCCCATCAAGGGTAGACCCACTCCTCAAGGTAATTGCATTTAAGGTCTCCTTTTGATCAGTCTGAGTCGGTAAATGTCCCGGAGCTCGAGTTGTATTCTTGCTAGCCAATTGGGCAATCTGGCTCTCCAACATTTTCATCCCGGCCTCTCTAGCTTGAGACTCTTTCAGCAACAAATTTTTCAATTCGGCAAATTCGGACCCTTGGGACTGCTTCTGCTGCTGAGGGACATACGGAGGCTTTTGATATGGCTGCTGCTGCTTGTGAGGGGGCACATAATTCTGCTGCTGCTGCTGCTGTGGAGGTTGAGTCGGATTCAAGACATTTTGGCTAATCCACCTCAAGTTCGGATGGACATTTGGCTCATAATAAGTGTTTGTCTGCCTATAACGTTGAAAGGCAGCACAAGACTCATAGGGATTAGGACAGTTATCTGAAACATGTCCTTCTCCTCCACATCTCTTGCAGACGAAAGGACCGTCTGAAATAGCATTCACATGATAGATCCCTCCTTTTGAAGCTCCTCCCAACTCGTATTTATCAAATCTCACCGTAAGAGCCTCTAATGCAACTACAGAAGGGGATTCAGCACTCCTTTGATTTCCCCTGGAATTTCCATACTCAGCTTTATGGGTGACTAAGTCATCAATAATTTTCCACCCCTTAATCTCTCCCACATTCTCCTGGAATCTGCCATTAGCTGCTGCATCCAGGATAGCCCTCTGATCATCATAAAGCCCATTATAGAATTGATTGCATAGGCTCCATTTTTCGAACCCATGGTGCGGAATAGTTCGCACCAGCTTCTTGAAACGGACCCATGCCTCATGAAAGTTCTCATCCGGACCTTGTTTAAAGCTCGTGATCTAAGCTCTAATGGCATTTGTCTTCGAGGCAGAGAAGTATTTCTTGTAAAATGCCAGGGCCAACGACTTCCAATCAGTGATTTCCGTTAGCAGCTCGATCCAGGTCTCTGTACCACTCCCTTGCAGCATCACGAAGAGAGAATATGAACATGGTCTCCTTAACCTGGTCCTCGGTCACACCGGCCAGGTGGGGGTATGGAACAAAGAATAATCAATGAAAGTCTCCATATGCTTAGCTGCATCTTCATTTGCAGCTCCCCCAAATTGGTTTTTCTCAACTAAGTTGATATAGGACGGTTTCGGCTCGAATTTTCTGTCCGTCCCTGGTAATGCGAATCCCTTATAGAGATTCTCGGCGGTCGTCTCAGAGTGACTGGCTATACTCGCTTCTTCAGCCATGTCAGGAGATGTGACAGTCTCAGTTGATGAAGTAGAAACAGGAGATGAAGGTGGATCCTCCTCAAATAAAGCGTTCTCGTAGTAACTAGACAGAGTACTCAGCTCTTCCTCTGTCGGCAATACTCTAGATGATCGTCTCAACTCACGCAAAGTCTTCTCAATCTCAGGATTGAACAACAGTAATTCACCACCCTGTGACCTGCGCATAAGAAGAAACTACAAGTAGAATATGAGAATAGTTTAAGGAACAGATGTCCCTTAAACTAATAGAAAGACTAAAAATAAAACAACTAAAAATTTTAAACAATTGCCTCCCCGGCAACGGCGCCAAAATTTGATACCCGTCGTAAGGTGTCAAAAATAATATTTATAATTCCAACTACAACTATAGATAGCGGTAGCAGGGTCGAACTACAGAGAGGCAGATGCAATTATTAGTTGTCTAAATCTAGTCTAAGGTAACAGTTGTGTGGGGGTTTGTTTGAATTGTTCTATATCTAAAGGCAATGAAACTAAAGAAATATGTGAAATCAAAAATAAAAAGGGGTACTAGGATGTTCGGTTCACTGTAGTTTTGGCGGCAATATACTAGGTAAGTCTAAATCAATCACGTGAGACGGGAAAATAAGAAGTCCTCTCGGTCCATTCTTAACAGGTAGCATCTTTCGATCTAGCTACGGGTCTCTAATATCACTAATGCTAACTTTCGTCCTGAAAAGTGACTAAAATGTCTAAATTAACTTAGCTTTCGACCTCATTAATCTAGTCGTTTTAATTAGGTAGTCTATTTCCCTCCCCTATCTTTCGATCTTTATTGGGTCGGTCAATTCCTAAGCATTTAACTAGTCGCATGCATTCGATTCGTCAAATATAGCAGTTTAATTAATTAAAATGAAGGTAATCTCAGCGTGGCCAGTCGATCGACCAGGGAGCCCAGTCGATCGACCATGGCGCGATTTAGGTCACTATTCTAATGCCGCCTACTTCTACGGATTCCCTACATCCTAGCACGGGGGGGGAGGTTTAGCTACTCATACTTACGATGAAAACAACAATAAGATTTACGAATAAAGCTATTGAATTCATGATTAACTTTACTAAATAAACAACTAGCATAAAACGATAATTTGGCTTCTGGGAAACTATTCTAGCAATTCTAATCTATGAACAAATAGAGCAATAAAACTGAAATAAGAGCAGAAGAATACCGTAAAAGCAGGAAGGAAGATCAAAAACCGAATGCAAAAGTAAATTGTATTGAATGATTAAAACTTTGAATGCCAAACCCTAATTAGTTCCCTAATAACTGAATGATTATCATGAAAAACAAAAGCTACGTTATATAGGAATATACGTAACACTTATTCCTGAAACCTAACTACTATGGGCTTCCTATTTCTCGATCTCTTAATTCACGCAGATTAGCGGCTTGGTCGATCGACCACTGAGGCCGGTCGATCGACTGAGCTATCGCTGAACAGTAGCTTCTGTAAGTCGTTGGTTGGTCGATCGACCATGAAGGCCAGTCGATCGACTGGTTTAGCTGATATTCCGCTTCTAATTCTTCATAGAATTGTCTTTCAGGCCTCGAAATGTGCACCAAGCTCGTTCCTCGAGTAAATACTTCACGTCAAATGCAATGCAAGGTACTCGGGACGGATTTAGCTTGATTTCCGTTGGATTCTTCACATTTCTGCAATAATGTACAAAAACACGAAAGTAGACGGAAATAGGGAGAATAGTAGCATACTACATAAATGAGCTCTGAAATGCGTGTAAAATGGGGTGTAAAACATCATATTTAAGACACGCATCAGGAAGAAACAATTTCTACGGAAGGATAATAAAACACTACTCATCAGCGAATAAAAAATATGGTTATAAATTATGAACACATTAAATTTCATACTTCTTAGATTTCTACAACATACAAGGCTAGGTGATTCCACCTATGCTCACTGTAAAATCTCGAATAATGCCCTTGAAAGGCAAGAAGGATCAAGCCCTATCTCAGTGATCTAAATTTAAAAGAGTATCTTGAAACTTGAATATTGTGCTCCCAAGAGCACGGAATAACAACTGGATTATAGGCTCATAACGAAAGGAATTGAGCCGAGTAGACACAATTAGAAAATTAGTGTATTAAAGAGCAAATTTTACAAAAACTCAGATGTCTCTCCCTAGCCAAAGTACCAGCATAATAAAAAAACACCAAGTTCACATGCCTACCTTATACGAACAATATCTTCATAATCATGCATCTATTCACTTGGGGACAGGAAGAGACTCTAGAGTGAATGTGAATATGTGTATTCTTCACATGTATCATTCTTCGTATTTATTAGGATATGTGAATTGTGATATAAGAAACTCTCGAGTGTGCAAATAACAGCAAGAGAAGAGAGAGAAATTACGTGAGAGGAAAAATCTATCAAAGATCACGGGTTTAGTTACAAACACAAGAATCAATTACAAAGATGGTACAATAGACTCATAATCAAACATCGCATCAAAGGTTCCTCATTGTTACTCGTAATGTAAACCCTTTGTGATATAAAAAGCCAACAACCTATTAATTTTCTAACCAAGCATCTAGGTTACTTCAACACTTCACTTTGGTGGTGTGGCACATCCCACACTACGACTTTCCATCATGACACAACACTTGGACACTTCGTATTGGAAAAAGAAACATAAAACCTTTTCCAAAAGTAGCTATTTCCGACACTCAACACCTTAGCGATTCCGACATTTGCAGCCTGGTCCGATTAATATAGCCAAGCACAGCGAACATAGTTCTAGAATGTTGCACTATTTTATTTTATTTTTTGAACGGAAAAAAGGGAAAGGAGAAATGGCATAAAATCTGAGCTAGCTAAGCCATGACGCGGATCTGTAGGTCATTATGGTATTAAAGGTTACTACGACCATATTTTGAGGCGATATATGCCGCATTTATGGCACAAAGACCAACGACAATCAAATTTTGAGGCCGTCTGGATCCAAGATATATAACACCTATCAAGAATTATCTACACAATTTCTAGAGCGTGTTCATGGGTATACACAGCAGGTCAGAAAGAAGAACATACGCAGCACACAGAGGAAGTTTTGGATCAGAACAATATCGTGGTTTTTCAACTATTTCTCTGGAAATCAACCAGATTATTAAGATTATGTAGCATAGGAAAAAAAGTACGAGTACTTATCTCAAGGCAAAAAAAATCACAAAAAGCTACATCATATCAATAACTAATATGCAGTAAAACTGAAGCGGGATATATAAGTAAAAAAAGAAGGCATAGTTGTTCATTTCTTGAACACCTAGCCTCTTAGTCAAATGCCATGTCAAGCCATTATTATGCTCAAGCGTCAAGATCTGTCTGAGAAACCTCTAGGCCATGCTTTTTTAGCAAAACCTATATCCAAAACTCCTCCAAGATCAGGAAAAGAAAAGGACATTATATAATCTTAAACATTCATTAAAAAATGTCAAAAAGTAAAAGCCGTATAAAGCACATTCTCCTTTCGAAACAAATTTGAAGCAATTTGAGTCATTGAGGTAAATGGAGGACTTGCCTTGAACGACCACTAATGACTCAGACCTTGATTTCTGAACCATCATCAGTAGATTGAAGAGGTAAAAATTACAAAGTTAATAGTGTTCACATTAGAGGACAATCTTGCCATCTATTTTACGAAAGATAACCATCGATTTTCAATCCATCGTTAATTCATTATGATGTTAGTCTTTGAGATTATAAAAGCTAGTGTGCTCATACATACGTCTGACGGAGAGGGCTCTACATACAACTTCAAAAATTAGTTCTCTTAATACAACACACAATTCTAGTTATGTACTTCACATTTGTTGCAACTGGTCCAAAATCAGTAACCCTACAACTTACCCAATCCAAAATCAGTAACCCTACAACTTATCCTTACTTGATTTCCCGAAAACCCGGTTTCTGGATCCATCATAGACTCACTCATAAAATAAAAAAATGTCATATTTTACTGCTAATATATGGGATTAAGCAAGTACCCACTTTCAGTGTTTTTTACTGTAGAGTATAACGAAAATAGTAAAATGAAGTCACAATCAATGCATTAATACCCTTGTGGCGAAAATAAACACTAATGGGTTTGATTATAAAGTAATAAAGTTGAGTGAATTTATTAGCAAGAGTAGTTTGTATTATGCAAGAAGGGGTGCCATTTTGTCAGCCACTCAGTTGCTAAAGAGAGATAATAGTCTATAACATCTACTTTTTTTAAACTTGATAGAAAGGAAAGAGTCGGGCATGGATCTCCATGATCATTCTGTGATCATTTGCATAGGATCTTAAAAGTAAAATGTAAACCCAAATTGACCCATCCGCGAATTGCTATTTGAAGCAAAAAAAAAAAAAATACAGACAACAATGACACAACTCGCATCATATTCATGGGATTGTGAAATTCTTGATGTACTTCTGAGTTCTGACTTATGTTGGCAAACAAAGATGTTAAAATGATTAAATTTCACTCATTCAAAAACATAATCACAAAGGAATTACCAATTTAACAATATACAAGGAATTCCAAGAGTCGTACCACAATACTTACCAAGAACATTGTTGTGAAGAAAACTACAACATAGTTGATGACGGACTAGAAGATATCAGTGAGGGTCTTTGGATGCCGTAGTGATCGCTTCGACTTGATAAGACCTGAAAAAAACATGAAATAGTAAACAATAGTTCTTAGGAAAGGCTATGGATGGGAACAATAAAGACTACTTGAAAGCCATGAGAGCAAAATCTTGTTCATCCCAAGGATAGGGCCATTCAAACGGATACATCATACCACACTCCCCATACCATCAGATTACATTTCTTCAAAAGTCAAAGATAGCTCACAACTATCAAATGGTGAACCTTTACATTAGTCAAATACTTATGATCTAAGATCATAGTGAAACCAGGAACATGAAGATGAAGAAATGTAAGCATGGTGAATATCACCTTATCTCAATTAATCTACCTCCCTCTTTCATATTCATTTGCAAACATCACCTAACCTGCATCTACCATTATAAAATTGATTGACCTCCAATGCAGAAAATCATTTTCTTATTTGCATCGAGAACCTAAAACAGACAAAAATCAATATATAAAACAACATTTTCGGGAAAACAAACACACACACACACACACAAAACAGTCAACAACCCTACTTCAACCAAAAATCACACGGATCCTATTTCTTAAATAGGACACAACTACTTTAGGGTTGTTGTATTGTGTCGTCCTATCTTCGGCCTTGATCAAGACTGCTAGTAGTGGAAGATGATTAAGTTGGATATGGCGAAGATCACCGTTCATCAATTAATGTACGCATTCATTTGCAAAAATCATTAGCTTTTTACTTATTAGCATCGAAAACTTAAAACAATCAAAATCAACCAATAAACCAACAGTTTCGTACAAAAAAAAAACCCTAATTTTGCAAAGAAAAATCACAATAACCTAAGATTCTCGACATGACGAAAATTGGCCGTCGCCACCGCCGCTCTGTCCTCCGACGTTGATCCTAGTGTCTCCGCTGGCATAACTTGAAAAATAGGAGATAATCAGTGGAAATGGGAATGATTCGGAGAAAGGTTGAAATGGTAGGAATGTCAAGAGTAGAGCGATAAGAGACGGTATAATCGAGATGATAACTGGCGGTTTGCATAGTGAAATAGTGGGATTGTGATGATGGTTTTGGGCTGAGAAATAGGAATAGTGTGTTTTGTTGATGAAAGAGGAAAGAAAAGAGGAAAGAGGAAAGAACATTTGAGGAAGAGGACATAAAATAAGGGATTAGCGTAGAAATCAAAACGCAGCGCACATGCGCAGTAGAAAAACCCAAAACGCAGCGGATGAGTACTGTTCATTTTGAACAGTAGACGCTCTTACTCACATTTTAGGTAGACTAGTTGGTTGCCCTGCGCGCGATGCGCGCGGTACCCCAAGATATTTACATCGCGTTTGTTTTACGTTGTTTAATGTAATATTCTAATTATTCCACCTATGATGTAAATAAGTTTTTACCTGTTGACATTATTGAAATACTCAAGTTAGTTTCATAGAGTGTAATTGTTGAACATTGATCGTTAGCTAAAGTTTTAGTTCATAACGAAACAGTGAGGGTTCATTAAAATCTAGCCATTACATTTGGTTCTAATATTATTGATTCATATCTCCCTAAACTTTGAGAAGTTGTTGTTGCCGCTTGAAGAAATGATTTTGTAGTTTTCCTATGATTTTAGAGATACATTTGAACAAATGCTCCAACGATGTTGGCATATGCACTGATTTCTTGTGAATACAATTAGTCTTACCAGTCGTTGCGCGCGGTACCCCAAGATACAGAATTCGCCTATTTTGAATGTTACGTAACTTATTGTATTACTATATTAAACGTTGTTAATTTTAAATTGAACTTTGTATTATTTTGAAATTTATATTTTTTAATTGTTTTTTTTTTGGTAAAATGGTAGGACTACATTATGCTCATTTATTATTGATGACTGTTGTCGTTACATTCATCACTAATGTTTTGTACTATTTGGTTGAAATGAAATTCCAAAGACGTAGTTATTTTATAGGTCGAGGATGTACTAAGCTAAATCTGCATCTGCAATCTCGCTACACTAATATCTCCTCGACAATTCTTGTTAACCTTGTAACATTTGTCTGGAATAACGTAAATTGTGAATACAATTATTCCCATGACTTGTTCTGGGTTTTGTGAATAGGCTCTTCCAAATCTTCTTTCTTATATATTCTTCGATTTCAAACATACTTGAAGATTGACTTAGCAGAATCAGCATCCACCATCTTTCTTGATGGTACCCTAAGATAGTTTTGCATGTATAATATATTCGACTTGATAAATATATTATGAAAAAATAGTTTTGAAGTCTGGACGACGGACATTCTAAGTTTCGATTGACTTCGTATACCCTTTTAGGGCAGATTATATTGAAAGTATTTTCCGAATGTCTATATGAGATAAGAAGCGTTTAGGCTTAGAAATCATAATAACATAAACAGATGCTAGAGTACTTTAGATTGCAATGTATACAGTTAAACAAAGAAACCATATTGATTACCTTTTACACAATTTTTAACGGTGTATATTGATATTAATCTAGAATACAACTTTTTCCATTATTTTACATATTCTACTTTACTTTTCATTGTCCCCTAAAGAAGGTTGAGACAGCAAGTTAATTGATAGTATACATGCAAAATCTTCACCCTCTACCTCGTCCTCCTATTTCTATCCCTCTATTCTCTCTAACGCCGCCGCATCCTAAGCCACCCCCCCCCCCCCCCTCCTCAAAACTCGTGGTCCTCCTTCTTCCTCCTCTCTAACTTTTGTGTTCCTCTATTTTCTTCTTATATATTCTCTATTTTCCCTCATTTTCCACTTGTTCTTATACTCCTTCTCTCATTTTCCTCGTACTCCTTCATATCTTCACTTCTCCTCCATATTTCGATATCCTCTTATCGTTGGCATCCTCTCTCTCTCTCTCTCTCTCTCTCTCTCTCTCTCTCTCTCTCTCTCTCTCTCTCTTCTCTTCTCTTCTCTTTAACATTGTCTTCTCCTTATGTTCCTCCATCTTATCATCCTCCTTCTCCTATTACTTATTCGTCTTCTCTCTTATATTTTTGTGGCTCCTTACCTTCTACTGTGACTCCTCCATCAATTACCTCATACTTCTTCTAAGATAATGACATTTTTATTAAGATTGTCTCTATTAACAAACACATTAATGCAAAAAGAAACATGATAAGGTTAATAATTTTTTTAGTCGATTCTATTTAGTTTCATTTTTCATTTTAATCGTTTCTCTTCCTATTACTATTCCACCCTCTTTCTCTAAATTCTCTTTCTCCTTATACTACTTGCCCTTCCCTCCTTACCCCTTCCTACTTCCTTCTTTCCCTAATTTCTTCCACTCTCATCGTTTTTACTTTTTCCCTTCATCATTGTATCTTCAACATTCTCGCGTCCTCATACACCTACGCTTCTCCTCCCTTTTCTACTCATACTATTCGCCATTCTCCCTTTACTCTTTATATTTCTCTTTCTCCTCTTTCCATGCCTTCATCTCCCTCACTCTCTCCTTCTTCCTCGCGCTTCTATTTCTCTCTCCCTTTCTCTTTAACGTTGTCGCATCTTAAACCACATCTCTCCTTTCATCCTCGTGTTTTCCTCCTTAACTTTCCCCTTCCTCCTTCCATATTCCTTCCATGTCCCTCATCATCCTCTTATATATCCTTCGTTTCCTCTCTTCTTCCACTTGTTCTTATATTTCACCTCGTGCCAATTTTCCTCGTATTATCCTCCATATCTTCCCATTTATCCTCCCCACCTTCCTCATCCTCCACCATCTTATTGTTATCATCTTTCCATTTACGGAAAAATCTTTTTTACAAATCTCCATCAAGTAACGTGAATGTGTCTTGCTCGACATCGGTTAGCAAAGGATTCCTTGAGGATTTTGGAGCCGGGAGGCAATCCCAGAAAAGCAAGCGTTAAGCCAGTCGTTGGAGTTTTGTTTAAAATGGTTTCTCAACAACCAAGTATTATATAGTTTAACTACTTAGTTCATTTGTACCGGCATTTTGAACTCATTTTAAGCTTCTTTCGGCTAAACGTTGCGCACGGTACCCCAAGATAGTTTTACATGTAAATTATATTCGACTTGATAAATATATTTTTAAAAAATATTTTTAATTTGGATGGACATGGGACATTCTCAGTTTCGTTTGACTTTGTATACCCTTTTAAGACCGATTTTTTTATAATATTTTTATTTCATTATAATTACTCTTCCTCCTACTCCCTTTCCTCATACTAATAGCTCTCCTCCTCCTCCTCCTCCCTTTCATTATAATTACTCTTTACTCATACTCTTCTCCATCTTTCTCACTCTCTACCTCGTCCTTCTGTTTCTCTCCCTATATTCTCTCTAACGCCGTCGCATCCTAAACCACTTCCTCCTCTTCAAAACTCGTGGTCCTCCTTCTTCCTCCTCTATAACTTTTGTATTTCCCTATTTTCTTCTTATATATCCTCTATTTCCCCTCATTTTCCACTTGTTCTTATACTACTTCTCCCATTTGCATCGTAGTCCTCCTCCATATCTTCACTTCTCCTCCCTCTTTCCATATTCTCTTACAGTTCACATCCTTTCATTTCTCTTTCTCTTACCTTATTTTCTTTCCCATTACTCTCTTTCTGGATCTCCACTCCTTTCTCCTTCCCCGGATCCGTATTATCCTCTTTCCTTTTCTCCTCATACTACTTGTCCTCCTCCATTTACCCCCTTCCTCATTGTCTCCCTTATCTTCTCCCCCTCTCTCTCTCTCTCTCTCTCTAACGTTGTTGCCTCCTTATGTTCCTCCATCTTATCATCCACCTTCTCCCATTTCCTATTTTTTTAAAGTTCAAACTTCCCTATATTTTTTTTGCACCGTGCACACAAATTTCCAAACTCGGTCACTTCGCACATTCACTATAAACCACTCTTCTCATCCCCAAGATATTTTAATCTCTTATATTTTTGGTGTATGTGATATCTTTTTTTTTTTTTTTCATTCTCACGTCCGATTGTACGTATTTTTTGGGTGGCGGTGTAACACCCCCATACTCCAAGTAACCTTACCAGGGACCACTCGGGTATAAGGATACTACCATCTTAAAGAAGTAAAATAACATCTTTGAATTAGGCAATGATAATCATAAGACAATAAGGAAACGTACTTTATTAAATAAGTTTAAGTGATTACATAACAAAACCAATTCCCCTTACTCGATCGAGTACGCAAGCAAAATACAACTGTTCTCAAACTATAAACCAACTGAATGGAACTTTCTTAACAAACACGGCGGAAGAAGACTAAAGACTAGACGATATGTGATGACTCCATCCCTAACTAGATCCCACGCGTATCCAAGATATATTTCCATGTTACTAATACAACAACATTACAAATACACTCCGTCACCTAAACATATTCATAATCACGAAATTCATATTCTCATCCACCACTCCCAATTCATCCATTTCCAACAATGGATCACCACAACAATTTTAAAACATTTAAACGGGGTCAATCAACAACATATGAAATCACTAATCACACAATTCAATATATCAACAATAAGATAAACACATAGCGATCCCGACTCTTAACCGGTTCAAAATTGTAGGCGAGTTCGCGACTTTAGGACGTCTCCCACGCTCTACAACCACACCAATTCCAATCATCTCAATCATTTGTAACACCCCCATACAATTCCAATCATCTCAATCAAAATCACAACTTATAAACCAATGGAATCACTTTGGACTCCATCCCAAGATCCCACGCGTATCCCCAAATGCTCACCACTCCCGAATGGATCACCACAGTGGGGGACACAACAATAATCAATACCCACCAAATCCCCGCTCCACATAGTGAGCGATAACCCTGTCCATTAATGTGCACATCCCTTCTGTGGCGGGTTCCACAGAAGGCGAAACTAGGGCGTGAAGCCACTCCCGCAAGTGACCCCACTCAGCCGAGGCCACGCCTCGCGAACCATAGACAACGATCACAACCACAATCACAATACAATTACTATATCAAATAACCAAACACAACGCATCAACCAATATCCCATTATGGGACTAATACTGAGTAGGAAATCCTACCAAACAAAACATCCCCGTAACACAATCGATCGACGGTCTCAACAAATCGTATTAAAATTCCTCTTCTACGAATCCTCTTCCTAGCATATAATCACATAATCACTAATTACACAAAACTACTACAAATCCCCAATTCCCAAAATTAGGGTTTAACGAAACTTAATTAAATATAACAAATTCGATACATAGATCTTACCCTCGACGCAAGGATCACAAAGATGCAAAGAACGATGAAATCCGACACCTCTAGCTCCGGGATTTGCTAATGATGCGATGACAGACAAACTACGTAACTCCTTTTCTCCTCACTTAGGTTTTTAGAAAAGATAAAAGAAACTAAGAAAAGTGACGGACAACCTTTTATACTTATCTCGCATCATTTAACAAAACCCGACAAAACATCCTCCGTAAACCGGCTACTCGATCGAGTAACTGAGGTACTCGATCGAGTGCCCCCTTACTCGATCGAGTATCAAGGTTACTCGATCGAGTACCCAACAGGTCAGAAACTATTTTTAAAACGCAACACACTCTTACTCGACTAATAAATTAATCCGAAAGGCCTACTCGATAGAGTACCCAGAGACTCATAAAACCGTAGTATTACAGTCTTCCCTCCTTAAAAAGAATTTCGTCCCCGAAGTTCAACCCATACTCAAAAACAAACATACTGACTCGATCAAGACACAACAACGCAACTAAGAACTCAAAACAAAACCCCAACCTATAAAACATGAACTCTCAACACCAACTCCACCAACATCCTACCTCCAACATGAACTCTCAACACCAACTCCACCAACTATTCCTACCTCCACAACTCGCTCACGATGTCATATCAACTACATCATAAACTCTCCCGACACTAACTCCATATATAACCAACTACATAAACATCAAACGGAATGTTACAGGCGGTGACAATCAAACTATTGATGTTTCATGGTTTTCATGGTTGAGTCGATTACATTAAAAATTATTTATCCTTGTTGTAAGCGTGAATATCCGAAAAAAAAAATACGCCTTTTATCCTACTACTTGTCCTCCTCCATTTACCCTATTTCCCATTTTCTCCCCTATCTTCTCTCTCTCTCTCGTCCTTATCCGCCCCCCTCTCTCCCTCTTTCTCTATCCCCCTCTCTCTCTCTCTCTAACTAACGTTATCGTCGCCTTATGTTCCTCCATCTTATCATCCTCCTTCCCTCATTTCCTAGTCGTCTTCTCCCCTATATTTTTGTGGCTATTTATATTTCATTTGAGAAATTGTCATTTTTATTAGGATTGTCTTATAAAGTACATGTATGCAAGGGTAATAAAATGATCGAGTATATTTCATTTGGTTAAGAAATAAGGAGGGATCCAAATGGAGCTCAAAAACCCTGTGATTTGTGAACATTTCGGCTTCTTTTCATTTTGTTATAGCCATGCCCTGGACAAGATAATTAATATCGATCTCGTATTTGAGGATAAACTATAATTCATGTTGGTACAACTTAGATCATATTGGCTTTGTTATTGCTGGAGTGTAATTTCCCAAAAACAGCTATAGTAAAATTGACCCCAAATATAAATATAATAATTTTTTAAGTTGAGTTTTTTTCTATTTATTTTAATTGTTTCTCTTCCTATTACTACTCCTACCTCTTTCTCTAAATTTTATTTCTCCTTATACTACTCGCACTTCCCTCTTTACCCCTTCCTATTCCCCTCTTTCCCTAATTCCTCCCCCTCTCATCGTTCATACTTTTTCTCGTTACCATTTTAACTTCAACGTTCTCGCGTCCTCATACACATACACTCCTCCACCCTTTTCTACTCATACTATTCGGCATTCTCCCTTTACCCTTTATATTTATCTTTATTCTGTTTTCCCGCCTTTATCTCCCTCGCTCTTTTCCTCTTCCTCGCGCTTCTATTTCTCTCTCCCTTTCTCTTTAAAGTTGTCGCATCCTAAACCAACTCTCTCCTTTTTTCCTCATGTTCTCCTCCTTAACTTTCCAATTCCTCCTACCATATTCCTTCTATGTCCCACATCATCCTCTTATATATCCTTCGTTTCCCTTCTTAAATATATTTGACTTAAATAATTGTTTAGGGAAGATATTCCGGTTGTATATTTACACGGACATTGTGGTATATTTGTTCCCTTTGCATGATTCCTACGGAATACCCCAAGATTTTTTTTTATTGTTGACGTTAAATGCGTATCCTAGCATATTTTTTTTCACATTGATTGTTGTTAAACTTAAACTATTGTTATGGTACTTTATTAATAGTTAAATCGTTTTTAAACCAAATTACTGTATTATCTTGATTGTTGATGTTTCATGCGTGAACTAACATTGGATTTCTATGGCAAAGCCAGGTTTTTCTTTGGCAATCAGATTAAAGAACTTGAAAACAATAAGAGTAGGTCAAATGAACAATGACTAACGAAAACACAACACGCCTAGTAATGCGAAGTCTCACGCCAAGCTGGCACACCTCTGAAACAGTTTATGGATATTTTTTTTTTCGAGATTGTTTTAGAATTTTTTATTTATTATAGTTACGATTCCTCCTCCTCCCTTTCCTCATACTAATATCTCTTCTCATAAACCTTTTTACTCCTCCTCCTTCTTTTTCTCCACCTTCCCACTCTCTACCTCGTCCTCATGTTTCTCTCCTTATATTTTCTTTAAAGGCGCTGCATCCTAAACCACCTCTTTCTCTTCAAAACTCGTGGTTCTCCTTCTTCCTCCCCTATAACTTTTGTGTTCCCCAATTTTCTTCTTATATATCCTCTATTTTCCCTTCTTTCCACTTGCTCTCATACTACTTCTACCATTTTCCTCGTACTCCTCCTCCATATCTTAACTTCTCCTCCCTATTTCCATATCCTCTTATCGTTCACATCCTTTCATTTCCCTTTCTCTTACACTCTCTTCTTTCGCATTACTTTCTTTCTGAATCTCCACCCATTTCTCCTTCCCCGCATCCGTGTTATCCTCCTTCCTTTTCTGCTTCTACTACTTATCCTCCTCCATTATTTACCCTATTTCCCATTTTCTACTCTATCTTCTCTCTCTCGCCTCATCCCCCCCCTCTCTCTCTCTATATTTAACGTTGTCGACTCTGGCTCTTTATATTTCTTCCGAGAAAATGACATTTTTATTAGAATTGTCTTATAAAGTACATGTATGCAAGGGTAATAGTCGAGTATATTTCACTGCTGTGATTTGTAAGCATTTAGGCTTCTTTTCATTTTGTCATAGCCATGCCCTCGACGAGCTAATTAACATCGATCTCATATTTGAGGATAAACTATAATTCATGTTGGTACAACTTAGATCATATCGGCTTTGTTATTGTTGGAGTGAAATTTCTCAAAAACAGCTATAGTCAAATTGCCCCCAAATGTAAATTTAATAATTTTTTAAGTAGAGTTTTTTTCTATTTATTTTAATTGTTCTCTTCCTATTACTACTCCTACCTCTTTCTCTAAATTTTCTTTCTCCTTATACTACTCGCACTTCCCTCTTTACACTTTCCAACTCCCTTCTTTCCCTAATTCCTCCCTCTTTCATCGTTCATATTTTTTCGTGTTACCATTTTATCTTCAACGTTCTCGCGTCCTCATACACATACGTTACTCCTCCCTTTTCTACTCATACTATTCGACATTCTCCTTTTACCTTTTATATTTATCTTTATCCTCTTTCCCCGCCTTTATCTTCCTCGCTCTCTCTTCCTTGCGCTTCTATTTCTCTCTCCCTTGCTCTTTAAAGTTGTTGCATCCTAAACCAACTCTCTTCTTTCATCCTTGTGTTCTCCTCCTTAACTTTCCCATTCCTCCTTCCATATTCCTTTCATGTCCCACATCATCCTCTTATATATCTTTCGTTTTTCTTCTTCTTCCACTTGCTCTTATTACTCCTTTTTCTCATTATACTCGTTCTTCCCTTCTTACCCCTTCCTACTTCTCTGTCTCCAATTCTCGTCGCTCTCATTATTCAGTATTTTTCTCTCTTCATTTTCTCTTCAACTTTTATACGCCTCCAGACACCTCATCTCCTCCTCCATCGTGATAAAAAAAATTCTCAATGAACTTATACATTAACGAAAAGGAAGTTCGATAAGGTTAATAAATTATAACTTTTCAATTCAAGCTTTCTTAATTTGGTTTTTGAATTTTTCGTCATAACAACTTCTCATCCTATGACTACAACTCCTCTTTTTCATCATATACTTGCCCCTTTTCCCCTTACCCCTTACCCCTTCCTACTCCTAATCATCCTCCTCTTTCCCATGTAACTTCATTTCTCCCTTGTTATCCTTTTTACTCCAACGTCCTCTTGTCCTGAACAACTTCTCATCCTATGACTACAACTCCTATGGACGTAACAGTTAGGAGACTGGAGACATGGGGAACACAAAAGGTTGCTAGGGATAGAGGGAGACCAAAATAGACACGGCTAAGAGTTATAGAACATGATATGAGATTTCTCGGGCATAAAAAAAGAATGGTGACGGAGAGGGCACAATGGAGGAAAACGATACATGTGAATTTTTAGTATATGCTCTTGCTTGAAATATTTAGTGTTTTAATTTTAATTTTTAAAAAATCTTTTGTTCTTTTCGAATTTATTACACATTTTACAAAAAAAGCTATACTAAGAGAATATCGAGGGATATTAAGTACTTCCTCCAATTCACAATAAACCTCCCATTTCATTTTAGCACAAAAATTAAGGAAGCACACTACCCCACCATATAATTAAATTTGGACCACACAAATACACTACCCCACCATACAATTAAATTTGGGCCACACAAACACTTATCAAAAAAGGAAATAGGGAGGTTATTGTGAATAACCGAAAAAGGAAATAGGGAGGTTTATTGTGAATTGGAGGGAGTATTATATAGTAGTCGGTAGAGTTTACTTTAAATAGTTAGCGGCTAGTCTTGATTAGGATGGAGCAGGCGTTTGTGTTAAACGTTGTCATTTATTTCCCGTCTTAAATCAGAACTTGCCAAATAGTTAATATACCCGACTCGACTCTTTTTCTTTTTAAAGTAGTTTCCACGTCCCAATATATTTTACTCGTACTTAATTTTGAATGCCTCTAAAATTTAACTAAATGTTATGAGAATAGACTATTGAAAATATTTGTAATTGATTATACGGTATTTTCTTACAATTTTAAATGAAGCTAATATATAGATCCACCATTGCTACTTCTAATTACACCATTACTCTTGCTACATTACAAGGTCTTTCCTAAATATATTAGTTATCATATTTCCTAATTCTATAATGTCGTTTAGGTTACTTTCCTAATTCTAGAATTTTGTCCAAATCATTCGGGACAACCCGACATCCTCCGTTATCATCTTTGCTGGGGCATAAACCCTTACAATCAACCGAACCTTGAGATGAGGCCTCATCTGAAGGACTACCTGGGCTACTGAAAATGTGAGCCCTTGCCTTGTCATACTCCTTTCTCTCTTTCACGGTTCGTATCAGCTTCTTCCGCTCCATATCAGCTGCATCACCAGAGGACGTCCTACCAGGCCTAGTCATGATAACAACTTTCACTTGTTCGAGCTTGTTGTTATCCGACTGTTTAGGAGATGGATATTTGCTCTCGGCAATTTTGCTGAACATAATTTTAGAACAGATGCAATCAGTAAAGACCCTTGTACAGCTGCCATCGATCTTTCGAATCTCTACAACGATACATCAAGACCAAAAAAAAGTCATAATTAAAAACTGCTCACAGTTATGCAACTTTGTGTCAAGCTGACCCGAGTTAGACTAAACAAAATAGCCAAATATGACAGGAAATTTGTGTATCTTTTTGGATTATATCTGATCTCAAATGACTCATGGCTTCACCATGTTGCTTAAAATGACTGGTTGGAAATTGCATTGACCTATTTCTAGATAAGTCTAACAAAACTCGTAATAATTAAATCTGCTCACAGTACATTTAGTTAGGATTACCTTTCACATCTAACTGGCCGATACAGACCAATAAAAATAAAGAGAAAACTACCACATGCCAAAACACAAG
Source organism: Silene latifolia (assembly GCF_048544455.1). NCBI lineage: Eukaryota > Viridiplantae > Streptophyta > Magnoliopsida > Caryophyllales > Caryophyllaceae > Silene > Silene latifolia. The sequence continues at coordinate 86,005 of NW_027413175.1, read as the reverse complement.
CATTAAAAGCCGATAAACTTAAATTGAAGGATAAACTCTCCAAAAAGGAAAAAGACATAATTTAGGTACACTATCTAGATGTAAGCCATAATATATTGAGAGCAACCTCGCTAATTGAAGGACATAGACACAAAAGGAACAAATCCTATTAATGGAAGAACATCAGCAAGGATGTAAACCATCATTTACACACAATCTCAATGGCATAACATTACATGATTGATCACACATTCATACAAATAGAATGCTAACTATATTCTAATTCTGAATCCTGAAACAGAAGGAAAACATTCACCTATTATAAGCTCAAAAATCGGCATTACATAAATTACTTCGTTTCTATGAACCGAACTCCTATTAAGTCACTCTTTACAAAATATAACCGATTTCTTTATACAGACAACAAATTGTTGCTTCAGGTATACATCATTTCTAACCTACATGACTTCATCTCGAGCAACCTTGCTCACACATTCTTACAAACACTACTTATTTCCTTCCATGCAATCGATTGATTTTAATTCAATGTGCCAACCATCTCACAACAAACAAACCCACAAACTAATTTAGGCCCCGTTAAACCCAAAAGAATACTCATTTGCCCACTCAAACATCAAAATCTAGCTACTTATTATATTGCCGGGCCTCTTGATAATCTCATTATGAGACCGTCGCATAACAGAATTTGTTAATAACAAAATGCTTACACTAACTCAGAACAAACGAAAACGACATAGATGCATTCACTGATATCTCTCTTAATCTTCAAAATTAAAACCAACAACTTGCTTCAATCAGCACAAAGCTTACAAAATTATCAACTACATTCCGCTACTCATCCAACAAAACCCTAATAATCCCAAACTACTCTCACAACTTCCCCAAAATTCATGAAAATTATTTAATTAAACAACACTCACAATCAGTTGCAAGATTTCTCATTGCTTCAAAAAGTTTGGTAATTGCAGCATTCTTTATAATTTGTGCATCTTCGGACAACCTGCAGAGAAGCTCTAGTTCTTGGAACATCAAAAAGGGCTCTCAAGCTCTCAAGGTCATAAAGATGAAAACTTACTCGGTACCAATCATTTGCTTACTTTTTATTCTTTGTGAAAGGTATCAAAAGTAAACAAATGAATGAGACAGGTGGACTAACTAACTAAGAACACATTAAAATTACCAAGAGCAACAACAACAACGTCTAAATAGTTATTCAAAGCAGCAGATAGCACAACAACCGTATCAAACCCAACAGAGACTCAGCAAACACCCGACCGCAAGGGTTTTAACAATCATCAGCAGCAAATTCAACAATATTCGAACAACTCTTTAGCATAACACCATAAAAATTCCAGAAATCATAGGGCAAATTAAGTAACTGGAACCCGTTTACGAACAATAACCTGAATCAGCAAACATTGGTCATAAATCAACTATATTAACTTGAAATTAGCAGTAATAAAATGAGCAAAATTGTACCAACATTTTTTTGAAGCTCAGCGGCCGCGAAGGAGATGATAAACCCGATGAAAGTTTCGAAATTTCCCTTAAAATCAAGTAAAGATGTCCAAAATCAACCTTGAGATGTCGAAATTTGAAAATATGCAAACCCTAGAATTTGAAAGCGGGGGTTTAGAGCCAAAGCCTTCTCCAACAACTACAAATTAAGCACACAGAAAGTCAAAGTAAACTAACATACAACTATAATTCGCATGAGCACGATACATTTGATGAATATATAACGTAAGCATTGCACAGAAAGTCTGCGTTGTGTACCAAATGCGAAAAAATCATTTCCTAAATGTGTGAAACAGCTATAAATAATTAAAAACTGAAATAAAAATTTAACATGGCATCATACATGTGAAGTCGAATGATGAAATTGTTCTTGCTAAGCTGATTGCAATCCAAGCAATCTACCATATGCAATCACATGTTTCTAAATGTACATGCACGCAGAATCCAGAAATCAGAAACGTTGTCATTTATTTACGGTGTTTTGCAAATATCTGCGCAACTGATGCACATTTCATCCAGGCAAGAAATGCCACTGATTATCTGTTGGAAGATGTTCCTTAATTTTCTCAAGTCTTTTTAGTATGTCTAAGAATGAAGGCCTCTGGTTCATGTCAGCAGCCCATCACTGCTCAACTAACCTATATAGAAGAAAAAACTACAAATCAGACTCGATAAACCGCAACTCAAACAGTTACATGATGTAATGTGAAATCTTGAATGGCTTTGTTTATTGGTTAGTTTTCTAGTCGAGTAATACGGAATTTGTAACAACATTCCAAGACTGAAGGCCTCTTCTTGTAGTATTGGCTCAAAGGCATGTAATACGGAATTTTGCTTTCTTAAGCACTACATGTAAGAGTGAGGAGTATCAAATATCTACTTGTATAAAATAGTGAACATTCAACTTACTCTCTGAGTTCAGGGATAAATCCCTTGGCCCTAAAATTAGGACGATGACCTTCTGCTACATATTTTGCTGCCTCGTAAGGTTCATAACTTGACATTGGGGGGTCTCCCTCAAGCATCTGAGAAATTAAAAAACGATGAGGAATAGAATTGAATGGGACTCAGTTACCACTCCAAAATCATGAATATGAGCTTACCTCGTATAATATCATGGCAAAAGAGAAAAGATCAACTTTTTTGTCATATTTCCGATGCTTAAATACTTCAGGAGCCATATAACGATCTGTAATCACAAACAATAGTGAGTACAGGTCAAGAATACAGTCCCATTCAGTTCAGAAGTAAGATAACCACTTACAGCTTCCTATTTCGCCAGTCATTTTGTAAACATCATGAGCATGTTCAAAGTCATAAAAATGAAAACTTACTCGGTACCAATCATTTGCTTACTTTTTATTCTTTGTGAAAGTTATCAAAGGTAAACAAATGAATGAGACGGGTGGACTAACTAACTAAGAACACATTAAAATTACCAAGAGCAACAACAAACAACAATGTCTAAATAGTTATTCACAGCAGCAGATAGCACAACAACCGCATCAAAACCCAACAGAGACTCAGCAAACACCGGACCGCAAGGGTTTTAACAATCATCAGCAGCAAACTCAACAATATTCGAACAACTCGTTCTCATAAATGCATCATATGCAACAATATCTAAATTGGATCCTCAACTTACAACTCATTAAAAATCCTTTTCTTGATCTTTAATCAATGAAAAAAGCAAAAAAATATCACTTCCAATCCAATTCACCCTACCACAAACATTGAATCTTAGAAATAACCCTAGAATTTTTTCTATCATGAACCAAAACACCAACATTCTATGGTTGGACAATCGATTTGATTCGATCACTAATCCACTCATGTCAAACCTCAAATTTTCTCACAAACAATAACAATAGTTCCATAAAATCAACAAACAAACACATTCAACCCCTCAAACAGCAGGACAAAATCAAGTCAACCCTCCAAAAATTTGCTACAATACACTAACAATCAACCTAAAAACAACACTGCATGTAAAAAAGTTCACATCTTTAGCACAATGGGAAGATTATCATACTACCAACATAACAAAATTCAACAAACAACTTCAAATAATACAAACCCAAATCAAATATCCTAAATTTATCCAAAATCTATTAAAAAGCCGCAAACTTTATCAAAAAATCAAACCACACATCAATGTACGCGGGTATCAAACGACCCACAAACAAAAATTCAAAAAAAAAGATCAGCTGAATACCATACGACATTTTAAAATGATAATAATGGTGAAGCCGGTGAGGTGAATTAACCCGCTCCATTTGAGTCCACCGATCTTTATACCAAAAAAAAATTGGTCGGCAATTAACACAGAAATCAGCGATTAATAAAAATTAGTTAGCTACATTATGAATAGCATCAATTTAATCAGAGAATCAAATAGATGAAAGTGGATTGAAGGAAAATGAAGCAATCAAACACATCTGACAAAAAATCATACATACAGACCCGAATCATAAACTAATTGTTTTTCCCAAATCAATCTGTCACTCCCTCTGTTTGCGCCTAAACTGCAAAGAAACTACAAAAACGGAGCTCGCAGAGCACCAACATCAATATCGTACCGCCTAACAATAATAATAACGAAATTAAAAAACAGAAAATGGGATTAGGATTTTAAAGTAAATACCTTTTGGGAGTGTGAGATGCTAGGTTTTGCCGAGAGAGTTGTATTGAGGACTGAGAACTGACAAGCAGAAGATGGAGGAGAAGGCGAGAATGAGTGGAGTGGAATAGAGCGTTACAAACAATTGGAAAAGACGTGGGGGAAAGGAGTGATGGAGGAAACGTTGGAGGAGGAAACTTGAAAAAAAAAATAGGCCCAAAAGGAAGCAACGTGAGTATTGGACTGAACCTGAGATTTTTTATGAAAGAATTGAGCCCAGCACACAGACCCGCCTACCCAAGCTCCAAACCCGTCCATGTAGAGTTCAACTATTCATTGTGCATCTACTATTCATTAGCAATTTACTATTCATTGGTGAATAGTAGCTACTCATCTTCACTTTTAGTTAAGGGGAGGATAGGTAGATTAAAGAGATTTTAGGTTAAACTTAAGATTGAAAGTGTCCGTTTCAAATGAAAATTTATGTTTTATGTTTTTGGCCAACCAAAAAACGACTTTATTTTTTCCCGTTATATATCTTATTATAAGTCTTTAAAGAATTTTTTAATAAATGACATTATTTAGTACCGTGCATCGCACGGGCATAAAATCTAGTAAGACAACAGATAAGCGGGACTGAGAGAGTATTACATTTCTAGAGAAAAAATTACGGAAAATGCACGCGGTGCCCTTGAACTTTGATGTTTTGCCCGAAATACCCAATTTTTTGATCCGGAAATTTTTAAGAGGCTATAACTCGTGTTTACAAGCTCGGAAAGTAACGATTTTTTTTTTTTCAAATTGATTATCTTTTCGAGACCTACGACTTGAAAAAAAAAATTGTCGTGTTTGGAATTCGTGACCAAGAGATATGGTCACTCAAAGTTTGTACGGTAAAAAAAACTTTGACGTACAAAAACTCCTAGCCACGGGATCCAAATACGACATTTTTTTTTTAAATCGTAGTTCTCGGAAAGATGATCGATTTGAAAAAAAAAATTATCACTTTCTGAATTCGTAGACACGAGCTATAGCCGCTTAAAGTTTTCCTGAACAAAAAATTGAGTATTTTTAAAAAAAATTCAAACTTTAAGGACACCGCGCGTGCATTTTCCCAAAAAATTATTGATTAGTATATAGCCCACCGTTTAATTAATTCCTGGATTCGCCCTCAGTCATAGCAAACATTTTTCTTCCTTGATACCAATTTCAGTTTAAAAAACATTTTGATAAACGCGTGCACCGTGCATGCATTTACCCCCTTAGGAAATCACCAGGCGTATATAACGCATACATACAAGTTTCCGTGCTTGTTTTCTTCTTTAAAAAAATGGGAAGATTGTTCTTGATCGGATTAGAAGGCTTAATTTACAGTTGCAGGCATTGTGATACCCACCTTGGCATTGCTGATGATATCCTTTCTAAGGTATACATTTTTGTATGTTATTATATTTTTCTTGATTTCCATCTCTTATGTTTGATTTCTCAATTTATAACGTCATCTGTGATGGGTAATTGTTGTTGCCTTACATTTCATTGATTCAATTGCTTGATTCTTGTTATTAATGTCAAATCATGTATCAAGATTTTTTTGTCATGATTCTGAAATTGGGTTCAGTTTTTCTACCCTTTTGGAAACAATAAGTCGATGGTCACTTTTCGTCTTAAGCTTAAGACGGAGTAATTGTTAACCATTTACAATAAAATAGAATCATTTTTTTTTTTGATAAAAAGTTACCAGTAGCATTTGGTTGTTAAAATGGCGACATATGCCCCGTCTCTACAATGTAGATGAAAAGTGCCCGTCTACAATGAGAATTTGCGTTTTGGAAATGTGTGATGTTGTTCAGTGGGCATATAATCTAATACACTGTATGTGTTTACGGGCTTTTTGTGGGAGATGAAATGTGATGATTACTGCCTTATGAGAATTGGATTAGATTCGGCCGGTTTTAAGGCACTTTGATTGTGATCATGTGGATACTGGACCTATATGGAGTCAATTTCTTGTTCAACATTCAAGAGTTATTCTGGTTTAGGAGTCACATAACATTGTCACGTCGGCAATGTAATAGGAGTATTACGGTGGGTAGTAATGGCATTAGTGATTTTAGTAGTCATTATCTGGTAACAATTCATGTTTGTCAACTCAAATCATTTTAGAGGTCGCTTAGGGGGGAGTAATTATCAGGAGAGTAATAGAGCTTAAATGAATTAGAAATGGAGGAACAATGATGGTAAAAGGTGGGAGGAAAATAGGTTAATAGTTACCTCTTTATGGGGAAATAGTTACGCGCTTCCCACATAAGTAGTGCACTACCTCCCATATGGGGATAACTGTTTCTTCATCTCCTTTTCTTTCCACCTTCCAGAGTTTCACTACCACCACTAATCACCAATATCCTCCTCTTTTTCCTCATTTTAAGCTCTATTACTCCCCTAATAATTACTTTCATGTTTCATCATAGTGACCCCTCAGCTCCGCTCGGACTTGGATACGAGGATCCGACACGTGTACGGATCCGAGTGTCGGATCCTTGAAATCTCAAAAACAAGGATTCGGATACGAGGATCCAAATTTAAATTTGGACTCGGCTAGTTTTTTTTTTTTTTTTTTTTTTCTGAAAAAATTGATTTTTAGTTAAAAAAAAAATTAAAGAAAAGAAAGGAAAAGTAGATTCTTCATGTTTAACATTAGTGAAGACACTATTACATCATTAAATTCATGTCAAGATCACCCTTGATATAGGGCTGCTGTACAAAACAGAGGGTAAGAACAAAACACTCTCACACCAAAGGATCCGATTTTTCATAGAAGGATCCGTCAAGGGACATCCGGATCCTGTCCACCGGATCCACAGAGTCCGAGCATCACAACTCAGGAGTAAGGAGTAAGGTGGCGTTGGTGGTGGTTAAGCCGTTAAGGTGTGTGGTTATGGTGTGAACTAAATGATGGAAGATGACATCAATATTTTGATTATGGGACATAAATCAGCCAAATATGGAAGATAAATTGCAATAGTATGATCTATATATTACGGAGTAGTAGCTTTTGGTGGTGGTGTAAAATTCGTGAAGTAAATCATTTTTCCTATTACTTTAGGATGACATGTGGGTTATATCTTACCTTTTTATGAATGTGGATGATCAATTCCACACAATGTCAAATAGAAAGGTAGGGCTCATACTAAAAAAAAAAGGGATATGTAAATAAATGATTTGAATAGACGGAATATTTATCTGTTCCATTTGAATAAAATTCATTCATTCTTATATCAAATTTGTAGAATACTATCTCCATTCATTTGATTTCCATAGGTTTGTTCAAGAATATGCGAGGAGCTTTCTAAACAAACATATGGATAAAAATGAATGGAGGGAGTACCTTGTGTACTCCAAAATAGGACAAATTGCTAAAAGAGGAAATAAAAACTTTGGTTGCATGATGACCTTCATGTTAGACCACATGGATCCACCATTGGTATTAAGCTGTAACATATCATATTAACTCATGTACCACAAATGTAAAATTCAAACTACATGGGTTTGGGCGTCTGCCTTAGAAGACCTAATCCTAGGGAATATAAAAGCTCTAGGTAGAGTTAGTTGTCGGAATTGTACCTTAGTTATTCTTAGTGTGTACGCGCCGTGACTTGCGAAATGTGCTGGTGACAGATAGGTGTCTTGGTTATAGTTCATATCAAGTTTTATTTTATAAACACACGAGTATAAAGGCTTCCAAACTTCAATGAAGGGACCTCTATACACCTTTTAGATTTCTCTTCAGCATTTTGATTTCGTATGTGCAACCGCCGGGATGTGATGTGGTCAAAGCATGTGTTACAAGATAAGCATCTTCTTTTGCATGCTTATACAAGTTACTCCGTATGCTTGAGTGGGCTGATGATTTAGGTGTTCTATGGGCTTCTAGCTTATCGTTTTGTTTATATCTCGTGGAGTAATTTTAACATGTTTAGCAGAGCGAAGGAATAAGGCTTTTTAACTTTCAAATAGTCCATCATATGTATATCTGCCAGTTCCATATAAGAATTTTGTCAAGGTTTATTGTGACTTTTGATATAATGCCGTACTCAATTGTTTTCTTAATTACATACTTCTTACTTTCCGGTACCACATTTTAAGGTAGTATTCACTAGTTTGTCTTTGGGAATTATTTTAATTTCTAACATGACTTTCGGAATGAAGCGAAACGACTTCTAACATCACGATTGCCAATCACTTTGTCCCTGTTGAAGTCAGCCATACATTCCAGTTATTCTTACATTCCAGTTCTTCTTACTTCGTATGTTGTATGCTCTTAAATAGGAAAATGAGGAATGCTAGTAATTTACAAGTATTTTGATTTTGAAAATTGATTGCCTATACTACCTTTGTAGGAAGTTACAAAACTAGTCCCTGAAACTTTGTGAAAATTGCAATTACTATAATAATCTAATACGAGTATCATTTTCCCCTTGTAATTTAGTCAATGGAATTTAGTATCTGAAGCGTTTCGTCTCACCACAACTTTCATGTGTTTGTATCAGTCATTCCATTGCAGACATGGGAAAGCATATCTGTTTGATAAAGTGTACGTGTTTTTTTTTTATTAATTTTTATTTTCAAATAATCACTCACTAGCTGCTGTTAACAATAGTATAGTCGCTGTCAGAAATCGAATGCCGTAAGGCCCGCTAGTCGCTACGATGTAATTATGTTCCTGTTATAGAATGGTTTTGAGTTCCTAACAACCCTTCGAGGGAACTCAAGATAGAGGGCCAGAGAAAATTCAATTGCTTGAAATTTATTTGAAGATTTGAGTATTTTGCAAGTCCTTAACACCTTGAGGCTTTCTTAGGACTTGGGAGTTGGGATATGAAAATACAACATCTAATCTTCTGGGGTTCCCCTATTTTTTCGGCTTTGGCCCGTTCTTGGTATTACTTCTCTATTTTGTGCATCTTTTGTTGCTTAATTGGAGAGCAAATAAATCACTACTTCATTGGTGAGACCCACCGTCCACGCATCACGTCTCAGAAATTTTTACAAAGTTGAGGCACTTATAGGGAATTTTGAGTAGTAGTGGGAGGGTAGAAAGCAGTGATGATTTCATTCGAAATCCCTCCTATGTTGCACAGATATGATTTGGCTTGGAGGGAGAAAAACGGATCCCTCCATTTTTCTCCTCTCCATTTTCCTACAACCAGACTGTTAACTCAATAAGGGAAATTGTCTCCTCCCCTTCCTTTTTCCCTATAAATCATGTCTTAATTAAATCCATTATGGGGATTCGTGTGATTGATAATTTTTCCTTACTGCAGTGTGAACATCACCACAGGAGACAAAGAACAACGCCTTATGCTAACAGGGATGCACACGGTAGTTGACATATTCTGTGTTGGCTGTGGCTCAATTGTAGGGTGGAAATATGTAAGTCTATTTCCTGCAATTTAACTGGCCCCATTACATTACTACATTATTTAAAACAGTCACATTTCTCATTTGTTGCAGGAGTCTGCACATGAGAAGAGTCAGAAGTACAAGGAAGGCAAATTCATTCTAGAGAGGTCTGTAAATTATTTTGAGACTTTAAACAGGTTCTTTTGCAAGTTTTTTTGGCTGTTGCTTGCACTAAAGACCTCGTTACTTTCTCCTCCGTTTGTCACGCCTGTGTTTTTATCGTTTTCTGATTTAAACGAAAGAGAATTGGTCCAAAACTAACTATAGGCTCTGTGTTTCATCATATGGCTGAGGTCTGATATTTCTGATATTGATTTTATCTGTGTGAAACCTAGCTTAAGTATACTATATTACACTTTGCTAATTCTCATTGTCTTTTCACTAGAAGCTATACTTAGTCTAGGTAAGGTACTATGATGTTCTTTATAGGTCATATTTCGAAACGTGAGATATTTGGGCGCATGCAGAGACAATAAGATACCTCAACACAACTGTAAATAAAAATTGATGTGGCCGTAGGAGCTGCAATTAATAATTTCTTGCCTTAATTACTGAATTGTGAGTTTTATAAATGGTTGATGCTTGAGTTTATTGCCGGGACAGATATCAGGTGATCGGACCGGGTGGAAATGAATATGTATTCAATCATGAAGCTCAACTCGGAAGTGACATAGATGACGCTCAAGTCAATTTACAGTAGGACTCTTTTGTACATTCTTTGAATCATTAACCAACATGATATGATGGTACTCAGGAATCTCTCGTAAGTTGTAGGTCATGAATCAGGCAAGTGTTGCATTGTAGCTACACCTGCATTCTACTAAGGCTCTTAGCATTTGCAGTTAATTTTTTTTTTTAAGAGGAAAAGCCCCGAAGGGCATTAATTCATTAATGACAAATCGAAAATGTCAACAGCATTCGCCGTCGGAGGTAGTAAATCCGACCAAGTAGTTTTACCAGGAATTCTAGGAAAGACATGAGCAAGAGCGTGAGCCACACAATTGTTAACACGGCTCTGCAATTAATTTAGTTTACTGTGAAATTCCAACAAGCTGATTTCATTAGAATTGATTTTAATAGGCGGAAAGCATGGTTTATTATTTCAAACATTCTTAAAAGGAAATATACACATTACCAAATCTCTAAAAGCAATATATAATAATAACTCAAGTCAAATCTTTTAAAGATTGGCTAATATGTGTATTTTTTTCTCTAAAATGTTTGAATTATAATGATTTTCAAAATTTTGACTCAACCAAAATCTTTTTAGAGGTTTGTTTGGCGTTCATTAGTAGAGAACCCTCATAACTTACTAATTTTCCAAAAATGTGCAATTAAGCACAAATTAAATATTCTACCATTTCTTTAACTAAATCTTATTATTTTCAATTATAAAACCATTTTAAATATGTCTATATCCATATATAAAAATTAAGGGGGCGTTTGGTTGGAGGTCTATAAGAAAGGGAAAGGGAAATAAAGTTATTGATTTTCTTTGTTACCCTTCAACCATCTTATTTACCTACCACCACACTTGTAACTCCCACCACACCAGTCACCATCAAGACGCCACCACCACCACCACCACTACCACCACCCTACATAAACCACCACCACAACACCACCGTCACAACCACCATGACGCCACAACCACCATCACCACCACCACAACCACCCCAGTGCCACCACCACCCCAGTGCCACCACCCACCACCACCATCGCCACCACCACAACTACCCCACCTAAACCACCACCCACACACCAAAACGGCAAAACAAACCACAATCCACCACACTTTATTTTTTGGAATTTGGGGTAGCGAGTCTTGATGTAACCAAACAAACCACAATCCACCACACTTTATTTTCTTGATGTAACCAAACAAGTAGTTAAGTTTTAGGTAATCCCTTACCTTTCCCCCTCTTACCCTTTATAATTTCTTTTTCCTTTTCCTTTCTCTAACCAAACGCCCCCTAAATAGAATATATTTCTACATATTAAATGAAATTTGTGAACCAGATTTAATTTAAACAAAAATTCGGTCACGTAGTTTTTCATTGTAACTTCACAAAAAAATCTCATATTTTGAATATTTTTTCACCAAAATATATAATAAATTTCATAAAAAAAAAAATATTTGAACATGCTTCCTAATAGTTACGAGTTTAAGGATTTAGGTGTCGTTTGGTTGACATGACGAAATTAAATGGATACAGGAGTTTTTAATTACGGGCTAATCAATAGTTTTGACTTTCAATAATAGTAAAATTTTTAATTTAGTATATTTCATTCTTATAAATTAGATATGTTTACACTTATGGGGGTGATTTGTTACATCTATAAATACTATTAAAATGCTACCCTAAAATGTTCAATTAAGTCCACGTAGACAATGCCACGTAGGATAAAAAAAGCCACGCAGACGTTTGAAGCCCACCTCAACCCCATAACCCAAATGCCACATACACATTCATACCTAATTACCCCGTCTCTTATCATCACTGTTCCTACCGACAACGACAATCCCCTTTTTTCCGCTCATTTTGTTAACCGGCATTAATTTATTATTACATGGCATTAATTTAATTCATTTATCTATAAATTAATTTAGTTCAATTATCTATAATATTAAAAGATATTATCTATATTCTTAAATGATTTTTGTATACTAAATATATTGTTTTCCCAAATTTATGTAACCTTAGAAATTACATCAAAATTTCATAATTTATAGTTAATATTGACATTTTAATTGAAATTTTTGTGATAAAACATGTTAATAAAATTTATAATTTATAATTAAAATTGAAATTTTTATAATAAAATATGTTAATAAATTAATTAAAACTCTTCATATTACTTACCACCCACCATTTTTATTAACATTTTTTCCTATTTAATTCATTTTTTTTTAATTAAACACGGAAATAAATTGATTAAAACTCTTCATAATACTTAACACCCACCAAAGTAATTAATTTTTTTTCTATTTAATCAATTTTTATAATATAATATGTTAATAAATTGATTAAAACTCTTTATATTACTTAACAGTTAACACCAATAATTTTCATTAACATTTTTTCCTATTTAATTCACCTCTTGAGTTTTTCGGCAATCAATTATCTAATTAAATAATACCACAAAATAAATTAAAAATAAAATTAAAATATTGGATTTTATGGTTGTATAATGGCTATAAAACCTATAATAGTTTCTATCTATAAAATCTTATTAAAAGGCTAACAAAAAAATGTGACATTGCAAGTTTAATTGTGGTGTGACAACTTTTAATGTGACATGGTAAAAAAAAGTGATATGGATTACCAATTTAAGAAAATTAAAAAATATAAGCTAAAAAAAGTTAAAAAAAAAAATATAAGGGATAAACACAAAAAAAAAAGAAAAAAAAATTGTAAACCATTGATCTCCTCTCATAATTATTTATTTATTTATTTACCTTATTTATTTAATACCATTATTTCCTTTATTTAATGAAATGACCTTTTAACTTTCCCTTCATCATTACTATATATAATCCTATTTATGTACCATATTTTTTTTATTTTTCTTTCATTCATAAAATTTTGAGAGAATTTGTAATAGAATTTTTCATATATATACCTATTATATTCACCCTAATTTTCAATTTTATTCAAAAAATAGCACCTAAAGTATACATAGAAAAGTAAACTAATTGTTTCATTTTTCATTTTTCTTATGTTTTGTATTAATTTGTTATTATTTTTTGTGTTTGTATTAATATTTCAGGAGAATGAATTTTCAACTTTATTCAAAAAATTGGTAGGTAAGGTATAGCTAAAGAACTAAATTAATTATTTCGCTTTTTATTTTTATTATGTTTTGAATTAATTAGAATCTTATTAGTCACTTTTTTGTGTCTATATTAATATTGCAGGAGAATGAATTTTCAACTTTATTCAAAAAATTGGTAGGTAAACTATACAATGAGAACTAAATTAATTGTTTCACTTTTTATTTTTATTATGTTTTGAATTAATTAGAATTTTATTAGTTATTTTTTTGTGTGTGTTTGTATTAATATTATAAGAGGATGACATACTCGCATATCAATAACAATGCACGAGATTCGAAATAATGGCTATGGATCTTCTTTACAGATTTTTTTCTTGGTTTGGATGACTCTTTCATTTTTGTCAGTTTTTCATTTTTCTACAATGGTGTATTAAAAATATCGAATGGTAGCAAAAATCTTTAATAAGTTAATGACATGTTGTTGCATTATTGTCCTTCACTCTTTCATACACTTTAGTCTCCTTTGTAACACTTATGTTTTATTTTTACTTTGTCAAACAGGTTACAAATCAAATTTTTTAGCCAAATTACAATACACATGTCAATTTGATCTTATCATAGTGTTATAATATGCATAAATAGTAATTAGTTAGAAAACGATTCTTATTCTCCAATTCATTGTTTCAATTCCAATGTGTAATTATTTTTGCTCATCTTATACTAATAATAATAATTATTAGAGTTCACCTATAAAGTTTTGATCCTTACTTTACTCTCTTACTTTTTGTCCCATATCTAATCTTATATATACTACGGAGTATATTATTATAACACAAAATGTGATATTTTAAATATATGTAATCTTTCCTTGGAATTATTTGGAATAGTTGTTAAAGTTGGTCACATAAAAGTTCACGACCGTTTCTTTGCAAGATAAACATAGGACCAAGTACTTTAAAATGCACCAAAACAACAATAAAAACAATATCTTCATTCAAGCAATAAAGAGGCAAAATGCAATGTTTGTTGGTGAAAAAAACCATTCATATTCTATAATCTTTAAGCCGGTCAAAGCAATGGTTAAATAATAAAGAGACAATTGAAGAATCGCTAATTAAAGAGACAATTGAAGAACCATTAATTGAACAGGCAATTGAAGAATCATTAGCAACTCAAACGAGAAAATTGAGAGTCATTGATTTTCTTTCTATAAAATCTCATCAAAATACCAATTCATATTGTCTTATTTGATACCAGGTTGTCGAAACCAACATTACCCGTCCTTTGAAAACAAGGGACGACAATGGAGCGCAATTTCATGTTCCAATACTTCTATGGCGTCAAGATTGTCCATAAGACCAGAAGTACTCGAAAATTCAATTTGACGGATTGTGTCCTCACTTCAAAACAACCAAGCTATTCACATTTTGGTTTGCGTACCATCCAGAATCAAAAATTTGGTGTATTAAACTTTTGTTTTAAAATACCGGTCCCCCAGTCGTGTTTATTTATTTACTTTTTTTTTTTTAATTATTTGTGAGTGGTTTTTTAATTAAAATTAAACAAATGATTGAGAGGGGGACTACTCCATATAAGTTATTCACAAATTAAACACTTAAACACAATCAATTATTAACGATCCCGTGATTTTCACGGGCTCCAAAACTAGTTTATGAGTTAAAAGGCTTTATTACATATAATATCTAACTTATGGGGGTGATTTGTTATATTTCTCGTAACAAAATTTTGTTATGTTTTAATTAGCCAACTAGTGTAGATATCGTGCATTTATGCATGATTTTTAAGACAATAATATATACAGACGATAATTATTATAGCTTGGCAACATGCTTAAAATGTAAAAGAGATAAAATATCATATATAGTTTTGCAACAAATAAGATTGACCTTGTAAGTGAACCTAATAATTACGCAAATACCTTGATTATTAAAAAAATATAGTTAAACTATTTCAGTTACCAAAAAATATTGATTAAACCTTGCTCCTTCACCACCATCAACCCCTCATCTCTGCCACCCTGCCTACCCTATAAACCCTATTTTTCATAACCCTCAATTTTATTAACCCTAATTTAATTTATTCAACTTAATTTGATACAAACAATTAAATGCAAAACTAAAGATGTTAGAATTCTTATTAATATGACAACTAAAATCCTTAATTGTAATTTGTTGATATTTTGATTAATTTTGAGAGGAAGAGTAAAAGAGAGAATTTGTTTCTTTGTGTTTTAGAGTAAGGGCGTGTGTGGAAATTGTGGCAAAAGGTCCATGATTGACTAAGACTCGTTCATAAAAGAGCAATCACGTTTTTTTCCCTTTTTTTATGACATTGTCAATGATTTTGTTTCACCTACATTTTTGGAATGGATCTTTGTTATTACCTTTTCTTATATATGATTACACTAGTTTAAAACCCGTGCAAAGTTGCACGAGTATAGATAAAATCACTGTAAAGTTATAATATTGTTTTAGTTTAAATTTACAATACTTGATAATGGCAATTTCCCTTTCAAATATATTGTAGCAAAAAAATAAAGAATTGTTCCTCTATATAGTTATAACATCCCATTAATATAACATAGCCCCAATTCTTGTAAATCCTAAATTTGTCATGTTATCATCTACTACTATTTTTAGTGACAATTATACCAAGGAGATAATATGACTATTATTACTGCAAACAAACGGCCAAAACATTTACTTCTCATCCAAGAAGTGTTGCTTGTACTTCCCACCGAGCTTCCTTGAATATCTCATGTCAATGGACTCCTTTGCTCAATGTCACATCGAATCAATTAGAGATTATATTCCACATGATACATTAAAAACAAATTCTAAGGTAGTCTTCAGTTCATCTTCTGAGGCTACAAAAATTTAAAATCCAACCTATTATTTTTTTTTTGACAGAAGGTGAATAACTTACATTATTGTAAACAATACAAAGTAAGCTACTCGACTAGGTAGCACCAAACACTTCACATCTAGATCTAGCACTACAAAGCCATACATAAAGATTACATAACCTTTAATTAAAAGAGCAGCTACAACACTAAGATAAGCAAGATAAATCCAACCTATTATAAGTGCTCTGTATAGGGGAAAATATCAACCAATTAGTGCATTAATAATGCATGGATCAAAGTTGCATATTTTATAAATATAACTCTTCAAAATACCTAGACTTACTAATACATACTCCCTCTATTCAACTTTTATTACCCCACTTGAATATAATACCCCTCACATAAATTGGAGAAATGGGGTGATAATTGTTGAATAGAGGGAGTAGTTCCAAAACAATCAACTTAAGTTAGCTTGTACGGAGTATTATTTCTTTAGCAAGGATAGTTGGAAATTTATTTGGCTAATATCACAAGGCCAATACTTAAAAAAAAAGAGAACTAAAAGGATAAATTGTGCGATACATATCATCCCTCAAATGTATAATTTGATCATCAATGCATCAACTATTGAAGTTGGAAAAAATGTGTAATGAATATTGCAGATGTTAATGATGGAAGACATTCAATTCCGTTTTAATTTTTTTTTTTAAAAACTATAACTCATTTCTATTAAACCTAAAAAATGGGCTGCTCATGATATTCGTACACAAGACATTATTATTAAGAAACTTCAAGCGAATAATAAATGAAACGAAATAAAATTATTTTTAGCATACGATCAACCCAAAACATTTTTTAAACTCAACTATATATCACTGAGTCTTTTAACTATTATGCCCATTAAAAAAAAAAACATCCTACTACATCTAGTGCTTGTTGGAGATGCTTGTATGGACTAAAAAAATACGCCCTCCGTTCCATTCATTTGTTTATTTTTTTTTTCATTCATTAGGAGGGGTATGTTAATCAAAGGTAAACAAATGATTGTGACGGAGGGAGTAGTTTTTTTGTAGTAATCAAACACTAGAACAAACAACCTTCATGACCTGCAATATTTCGTTAAAGTTGAAAATCTCTCGTATTAAGGTTATCTTTACACAATAAGCATAATTACAAAGATTAGAAAAGAATAACAATAGTGTCACTTGTACTCCAATTTGAGATCATCAAATTAAATCAAGTTGTCTAAAAAAACTACTCCATAACTACTAAACTTGACACTAAAAGCAAAAAATATATCGGTAAGACTCAATATATTTGATTTGCCTAAGCCGCCACAGATGCCCTGTTAAGTGTTAACTAAGACTCTGGCATTAAGAATGGGCTAGATTGTGTGGCTAACGAACCAAGTAGAGTCAATAAGCCACGACTTTGTAAATGTTTACTTAGACATTAGAATCAATTTTCGCTCTAGTGGGAATACTCAATTGCTGTGTATATCTCTTGACCAATATGCTCAAAGAATTCATACTTCCTCAACATCATTCATTTATTTATATTATGTATTCTTTGTAAAGGGTATTTTAATCAAAGGTAAGCAAATGATTAAGACGAAAGTAGTACATGTTTTGTAACATCACCTGCAACCTTAGTATAAAACTCGTGCACGATGCACATTAATATAAAAAATCGTTAATGTGTTTAAAAATATGGAGTACGACAATTATTTGCATAGCAATATCCTCTATTCTAGACATAGCATAGAACCAATATCCTAAAATAATGTAACTAAAAACTATGCTTGCATATCTATGTTATAAAAAAACACATTAGCAGGATAAATCATGAATGCATATACCAAGGTTCTAATTTATGCATGAATAGGCATGACTAACTGGAGGAAGTCATTGGTATTCAAATAAAAAAAATTTATATTAGGTTCTATGATTTATATCATATGGAGCAAATGCAAAAATTGAGCATGTATTGACAATTTTTTGGAAAATCATTTATTAAAACAATTCCTATGGTAAAAATAATAAGGCATCCATCATCTTGTATCAGAAGAGTAACGATACATATAAATTGTATCAAGACCAATTAGACACTGTATTCAAGGTAGTTGGCAATATCCGTTTATTCTTATGGGGATCGAAGTTAATTAAAATCAAACATATCTTAATCGAAATGGAAAAATGAGGAAGAGTACTAAGAAATATCATATCTCAACCGTAACCGAAATGAACAATTAAGCATACCGGATGAAGATGAACTTGAAACTCGAGCCTTCCATGATTCGCTCTCTCGAGTCGTATTCTACATAAAATTAAGCGAACACGGAAAGCATAAATCAGTGAAAATAATAGTACAACTGTAGGCACGGAAATTTTATTAAAGTGCCGAAAATAAAACAAAATAAATTATTTTAAGTTAATATCAAAGTTTAGCTTAATTTATTTATATTTCTCCCGCTTAACGGAAACCGGATCGACCCATATTGCAATTGGATTATTTGGGCTCTAAAACCAAAAGTATGGTCAATTGGGCCCAAAAGAGAAGTCAAGCTCACAAACAAAGCCCAAACTTCAAGTCCATTTACCAAGGAAGAAATCTCTATAAATAAAAGACTTCCCCACTATTTCAAGGTGGAAAAAATCACTTTACAAGAGAGAAAAATCACTTGAGACAAACCACTTGTGAAAGTTAGAGAAAGAAAGGCATCAAAAGCTCTCAACTTCTCTCTAAAAATCTCCTTGGCAAGTAGACAACAAGCACCATAAAATCGTGCCGTCTACACAAGGAAACTCAAACCAAATTCAAGCATCGAAGAGAGACTCAAGTCAACGTGACCCTCTCAAGAAGCTCAAATCAAACTCAAATCAAATTCAAGCATCGAAGAGAGATTCAAATCAACGCGACCCTCTCAAGAAGCTAAAGTCAAGTAAACGAGCCTCGTAGATCGTAGACTCATATCTTTAATATTGTTGTAGAATCAGTGGATAAAATAGAGGCTGTATACATAACTTTCTGATATTATATAAACTCATTTGCCTATCTGTTTTGTGTTACAATTTTATTGCAATACAAAATTTGTTGTTACAAATTTTTGGTGAACCCGACGTGAACACCTCTACCTCTCATCTCTACAACAAGTTAACTTCAAGAACAAGGATGTCTTCCAACACATCAAGCACACCTTCAAGAACTTATGCATCAATCCTCAAAGGGTCTCCTAGTGTTGCACCTTCATTAAGCATGCCCTCAATTGGTGTTTCTATAAGAAGGATGTCAAGGAAGGCTGCTATCAATGCAGCTGCTGAAAGCTTGCGTACCGCCCATGTCCCTAAGAAGCCTCGTAAGTACTCAATTGCATCCATTACTGCTGCTGCATGACACGGCTATCGCAACCCTATCAAAGATAAAACCTAACGGTCTTAACTAAAATGTAGCAGAGGCAGTCGAGTATCGAATCCACAGGGAGGTAATGTAATTATAGCTGTCTAATTCTAATCCTATGGTAACAATTGGGGGTTGGTTGAATTTGATCCTAAACTACGAGATTTGAAGGGAAGAGAAATAAAATAAAGAGCAGTAAAGGCAATAAAATACGATTTAAACTATCAAGAAGAGAGGGACATGTCGGGATTTCGGTTCACTACGGTAGTCCAATAACTCAGCTGTAAATGATTCAGACGAACTAATGTGAGACGGATGTTAAAAGGTCCTTTCGGTCCACTTTCTATCCTAAAATACCACTAACTTAACTTTCGTCCTCATTAGGGTAGTCTACTGTTTATAGCAGGCCTATTTAGTCCAATCTTTCGATCCAGGATTAATTTTAGCCAGATTAAAGGTTGACAAAGAAGCGTGCACTCAACTAGGTAGGAAATTACAGTTAAATTGCTATAGTGACAGAGTCTCATGATTAATTCGTCTAATTCATCTACTAAATCGTCATCTTTCTACCGCAGATTCCCTAATCCCAACATGAAAGAGTTTAGCTACTCATGTTCTTAATTAAACTAACGAAATAAGGTTCCAAAGAGAAAACATAATGAATAAACAAAAACTCGCAATAATGAAAATTAGGGCAAAGGAAAATAAGAACATAAATGAGAAATTAAAGCAAACAAATGATTATTATTAATAAAGGAAGAGAAGGAATTACAATCAATGCGAATCCGGCGTAAAGAACAACTGAATCCGAGCAATAATAACCCCAAAGTAAAGTAGCAGTGAAGAAGAATAAAAGTTACGTAGTAAAGTTTCTACTGTGAAAGCTAGAGTAAAAATATAATAAAAGATCCTCCTTTAACCTAGTTAACATAGGTTTAAATAGAAAAGAAACTAAAGCTTGCGGAATAAAACATCACACGGACTGATTAAAAGCCCATAATGACGAAACCACTCGATCGAGTGGATTAAAACCACTCGATCGACCAACTCTCCAGCAAAAGTTACTCGATCGACCAAGAAGTCACTCGATCGAGTAGATGGTCCTTGTGCAGCTTAGTGATCGAGTGAAATGTTACTCGATCGACCATCAGGGCATGTGAAAACCACTCGATCGAGTGTCAGAGGGTGTGAAAACCACTCGATTGAGTGACTAGACTTCATTTCAGCTCACGTCTGCGTCTAAGTGCCTCGTAATGCGTGCCACGACGCTTCCAAATGCAGTATCTTACTCTGGGACAATCCCGTCTCCTCTAAATGCATGCAAAAAGGACGAAAAGGAGTATGGTTCCACTACTTTCGCGATCATTCCTACAAAAAGGACAAAATACACCAAAGTAGCCAATTCGGGGCAAAATCCATAAAAACAGTATAGAAATGCATAGAAATACGTGCTGAAATAGGCTAAGAAGACTATACATTAGGCACGTATCAAATTTCCCCAAACCAAACCTTTACTCGCCCTCGAGTAAACTCAAAACTAAACTAATGGAACGGAAATGATAACTCAGAGCTAGCTTAACTTGTCTACTTGAACTAATTTAATGCAACAAAAATCAACAATTAAAGCCAAGCAGTCAATACGCAAACGAATTATAAGCCATTCAGAAATAAAGCTGACATATCAACCTTGCAAGACCAACAAAACTGGACTCTCACGTGGTCACTCTTCTCTCATGAGGCAAAGGGCAAATGTTGTATGTAAAAGAGAGAAGAAAAGACAGTCACTCACCTAACTGCGACCTACATAGCATGCATGCAACAAAAATGAAAGACAATTCGAGTACTAATGCACAAATTCCAACCGATAATGTCCGTCACAGCCGAGAGTTTGCAAATAATATGGGAATAGTGAGGTTCAGGTGGGAAAAGGCAAAGCAAGTTATGGAAATGTGGAGGTAAAAGCGTCAAGCTAGTTCCTAACAGGACCATAGTGAAACCATCCGGATCTCAACTGACTGAAAAACTAAGTACAAGTGCCTTTCATTATGCACTAAACTCACTAGACTCAAAGCACAATCTCCTCAAAAAATATGGGATAGAACGGAGGAGTCAGACGGTGACAAACTTTCCTTTTTTTAGACACCGTCTGAAAACTAACTGAAACAAACAACCCTTTTCGATTGTACATCTTCGAACATCTTCTCAACTCTTTTTCATTTTCATTTTTTTTCTTTTTCCACGTGAACTTCAACAACAACTTTTTTTTTTTCTTTCTTTCTTTTTTTTCTTCTTTCTTTTCTTTCACGTTTTTTCCTTATTTTTTTTTCAATATTCTTTTTTTTTTCTTTCTCCTTCCTCTATACTTACACCAACTCCATACAATGGGGCATGAGCTAAACTGCAGACGGAAAATCATACCACAAAAGAACATACTAAACTAGCTTGACTAGGTAGGCTTAATTTTGGATGTAGCTAATGGGTCAAAAGGCAATTTTGGCTTATGTGGAGCTAAATGGGTGTAAAGTAATAAGAAAGGGGAATTTGCAAGACCCTCCCTGCATGTGACACCAACCACAAACCCGAATATGTGCATTTGACAAGAAATTGAATGTCATGAATGTGCAAATGAGATGAACATGCTATGCAAGGAGTACTACTCTCAAAAATTCCTAATGAACTGGTCATGAATGTCACCAGTTATGGCTCTAAAAACTCAGAATTTTTAAGTAGTTTGCCAGTTTATAGGTCAAGTCTAAACAGTCAGCTTATATTTGAACAGAAATTCGTAGACTATGCGTATGACAAGGCTAATAACTATCAATAAAAGTGCAAGGCTCAAGTAAATTGACAAGTTATAGTGCAATTTCATCACGGGAATCTACCGTTCCGACTCAACCTATATGCAAAAATAAACGTGAAATTTTTTGAATTTTTGACATTTTTCTAATTTTTTGGGTTTTTTGATTTTTTATTGAAAATAAACAACAATGCAAGCTGAAAAATAAACGTGAATGCAAAACAAATGCAGATGCAGACTCAAAAGGATGCAATACCCTCCCCAAACCAAAATGGACAACGCCCTCGTTGTCCTCCAGCATACACCAGCAGAAAAAATGGGGGACGGGAATATACAACCAACAAAATAAAAATAAAGGAGACAAAATAAAAAAAAGTAAGAGGTACATACAAAAGCGAACGAACTTCCCCAAACCAGCCAGAAAACTGAGGAAGTGAGTAGACCAGTAGCTACTCGGCGTCTTCGTCGTCGTCATCGCCATCTCCATCTCTCTCCCCCCGGTACAACGGGTCTCTCTCCTCCTCTCTCCTCTCCCGCTCCTCAGCGCGAGCTCTCTCCACCGCCACCTCTGGGTCCTCGCTCTCCTCCTCGTCCTCGGACACCGGGTACCCCTCAGCTGGGAACCGAAGAAAGAAGAAAGGGTGTGGCCGATCCTCCGGATCGGTCTATGTCTCCTCAAGTGGTACTCGTACGAGAGGGTGTATGGCACTCATGGTAATGACAGATCTGCCACAACCAAACCAATGATTCCCGTCTCCTAATGCCTTTTGTCTAAAAATCGGGAAAGCTAAGTCCCTCTCCATACGAGCCTCGACGCTCTGCAAGCTCAATCAACCAGATCAGAAACCTTCCTCGAGTACGACTCGCGCCCCTTGGTCCTGGACCGCGGGCGCTACAAAGGGAGGAGGTAGTCTAAAAGTAGCCGGGAAAACCGGCTCGGTGGGTCTAATGCCGATCAGTGGGGGAGTGGGAGGTGGAGCAGGTGGAGTGGGAGTAGTAGTAACAGGGGAGTAGGGGTCGGGTCGGGAGTAACCATGGAAGGCTCGGGTACTCCCTGCAGTGTAGACCCTCTCCGCCTCAACTCGCCGCTTCTTGGCGGTGGGTGCATCGAGGGTGGTCGAGGCTTGAGTGGAAGGTAAAGTAGAGGCAAGGCATGCAGACGGTGGCCCTTTACCACCGTAGGTAAGGGCTCAAGACGGGGAGACAATCCTCAACAAATTCGTCGCAAGGTAAGTCAACGTAGACAAGGAGCCGTCAATCCTCCAAGTCCGGTAGTCCGGGGTAAGCCAATCTTTGAGAAATCATGGCGGGCGGACTAAAAAAAGGATAAGACTCGTGACCTCTCTCCCGCGAGGTACTACAAGTCACGAGGCCAAGAGGGAAAAAGTCGGTGGGCAAGGAAGGTGGCTATGCCACCGCAGTAATGGTTCCGTCTCCTTCTTCCCCACAAATAGGTCGTGGAGGTATTGGGCGGTGAGGTAGGCAATGTTGAAGGTAAAAGGACCCTCACGAGTGGTTTTCGACATTCCTCCGGGTAACCGCCCAGGATGGAGAGCTCGCGGTTCGTGATGTTATTCGGCTCCTTTCGGCCGAAAATAGAGCTCCCCATGAGTCCGAGAAAACAACGGACGGGGGATGGTGGACTGGTGGAGCTTTCGCTCCTTCGAAAACAACGGGTCCGGGCCAAGCACCGCCAAACCTGTTTGTAAACCTTCCTCGAGTCTGACGTCACACCCGAGGAGGTAAGGTCTAGCAAACTACCAAACTCGCATTATTCTACGCCCCTAATCCCAACATGGGGCATTAGCTAAAGGTCCTTAAATAACCGGAAAGAGACATAAAACAAGACGAGTAGTCCGGGTCGAGCGGTGAAAGCAAGCGTATGCCCCCGAGGAGAAGGTAAAAGAGCCGAGAAACTCAAGACTCGGCTCTAAGAAGGTGTGGCCCCTCATGGTAATGAGGCCAGGCATCCCCGTGACCCGTAATAAATCACACACCGACTCGTAAATGCCAAGTTTCTCTAATGCCGATTTGTCTAAAAATCGGGAAGGCATATGTTCACACTTCAACAAAGTAGCCAATTCGGGGCAAAAGTTATAAAATTTATCGCGATGTAAAGCATTGACGAATAATACCTTTACGGGGTAGTCCGGTGAGAGTCGAGAGAGGTGTCCCCTCGGACAATGGAATCGACTAGGCGGTCACTCTTCTCTCATGAAGCAAAGGGCAAATGTATTATGTAAAAGAGAGAAGAAAAGACAGGCGGAACAAAGATGAAAGACAATTCGGTGGAAGTACTAATGTGGAAGAGAGGGAATAGTGAGGTTCGAGAGGTCAAAATGTGGTGGAAGTATAGGAATGGAGGAGTAGCGGAGCCGGTGTAGCAACCAACCCTCTTGACGTTGTCGAAACATCTTCTCAACCCCCCAACTCTCCGTCTCTCGGAACGCAGCTTCTTTCTTTTTTTCAATACTTTTTTTTTTTTCACTTCCTCCTTCTTTAATACAACACCAACTCCAACGTGAATTACGGACCAAACTCCGCTCGCTCTCGGACAAAAAGCAAGTTTTGGTCAAGGAACTAAAGGGTGAAAGATATAAAGAAGGCAATTTGAGGCATGTGACACCAACCGCCGGTGAGTGTGCATTTGACAGAAATTGAATGTCATAAAAGTGCAAAAGAGACAACATGTGTCGAGGTGGTGGCGTCATGAATGTGGTGGCTGGAGTAGCTTTATCGGTCAAAAACGAGCTCTTATTTGAACCCAGAATTAAGAGCCGGCCGGAGCGGCTCAAACAAGTTAAGTCCATCACGGGAATCTACCGTTCCGACTCAACCTAAACAAAACGGAAGAAAATAAACAACAAATGCAAAGGCGAAAAATTAAACGGGCGAGAACAAATGCAGCAGGATGACTAAAAACGGAGCTAGTGGCAACCGCAGGGGGGATGGGGGTATACCAATGAAATAAAAATAAAGGAGACGACTCGCTCAAAGATGGACCGGAGGTGGTACAAATCCTGTGCCGAACTTTCCCAAACGCTATCAACTCAACAAAACGGTCTCCCCAAACCAAAGAACAACAAAAGGGGGAGACTCGATCGTCATCTCGGTCATCCGGGGCCGAACGGAGGGTCACTCGCCTCTTCGCGAATCTCATTTTTTCATTTTCTTCTCTTTTTTTCAATCCCGAAGGTAAAGTACTAGACTCCATCCCGTAATCAAAGCAAGGGACATGATAAGAAAGAATGGCGGTCCCGCTAACCGTGGCTAAAACAACGCGTTAACCAAAGATGTCACAAAGATGTAAGTCCCTAAAAGTCGAAAAAATCGACTCTACAAAGATAGCATTCCCAACAATCCTCAACAAATTCGAAATGGCAAAGACGTGAGTGGTGATAATGTGACAACGTAATGACTGCTAATGGAGGCTAAAACAAAGATGAAAACCGCATATGGAAGCATGTAAGACTCTAGCGATCGGAAATTCCGACTCATAGTACAAGATTTCCCGGAATTCCACGAAATGAAGTAATGGCGATAGGGGACGGAAAAAGCGATTAACAACAAAGATTAAGTAAGAAAGAACTCGAGGTTAAACAAAGCAAGGCAAAGATAAAGACCGTCGACAAATCGAAAAATTCGACTTAGGAGCCCTAATCGCGAAATCTCGCGCAAAAATTCGAATTAAGCAAGCAACAACAAGAAAGGAAAACGGGATGCGATCATCAAGCAAGCTAACTAAGGCATACAAACACAATTAGGTCGAGAAATTCGATGTCAACATGGATTTTCGAAGCCCTAGTTTAATAACACCTCATGAATTCGAATTAATCGAAGATAAAAATGTAAGGAGGGTGAATGAAACACTTACTTGATGATAGACGACCTACAATTGCAATTAAACTTCAAATAAACAAGCAATAATGGCGATTTAACGAGCTTAAAACCGCAAACCCTAAAACCCTTTAAACACCGAGAAAACGAGCACAAATAGAGGGGGAATCAAGGGGATTTTGAAGATTAATTAACAAGGAAGGGATTGTAGGTGGCGGATTTGGTGATTGGGCAAGAAATTTAGGGATTTGGGGAAGGAATCAATCGCACATAAGGGGGGTGTTAGTCGAAAATTTGGGAAGAATGAATTAGAAAACGAATTAAGGAGTTTAAGTTAGAAAACTCCTCCTTGTTCCACTCAATTCCACTCAATCGAGTGGTTTTAAACCGCTCGATCGAGCAAATTGATCCTCCTTCCTTCCTATCGAGTAAAATGTTACTCGATCGACCATTCCCTCTTTTGGCTTTACTCGATCGATTTCGGAAAAAGTTCGAATCTCGATCGACCATATTTTCACTCGATCGAGTACAAAAAGTACTCGATCGAGGACTTTCTTCTTGTAGACTCTTGAATTTTCGTCTTTTCTTCCTTGAATTGCGTGAAGCTTCCCCAAACCTGCATAAAAACACATCCAAAAGTTTCCCAAAATACCAAATACGCAAAAACATAGTCTATAGTCTTACGTCTATGCTAAAAATTGTCTAAAACTAATTGTCCTAATTAAAACGCAATAAAACAAAGTTAAAAGAAATTCAAAAATTGTCTATTAAGGTGTTACACGGGGCATTTCCCGTTTAATTCCCATCAACTTTCGCAGCCCCCTTCGTGGGCTTCGACCGATCGGGAGGACGTCACCTCAGCAACATTGACTATCCTCTTCATCTTCCATGAGCGTGGGTTATCACTTGAAACGGGAGGAGGAGAGTAGCTCGCATCCACGTAAACGTCGGCTTTCCTCGTCCTTGCTCCTCTATCACCGTCTTTGGCATCCTTTCTTCCAATTTGATTGATAATGGTTGCACCATGTCCCTTGACAGCCCCATCCTTGCTTTCATCTGTACCTGCAGTAAGGAAAACAGACGAACTTTCCTCCTTTTTGCTCTCAAACTGAGGCGGAGGGTCAACAATAGCGGCGCAATTCTCCAAATTTTCATTTGGAGTGTCAATAATAGGAACAATAGAAGAGAGAGCATTGCAAGGCTGGGCTTGCATGGGAGCTCTCCGGAACTTGGACTGATGAAAAATCAACTCCTCGTCCCCCACCTGAAAGGTCAAAGTCTTCCCCCTGACATCTATAACTGCACGGGCAGTGGATAGAAATGGTCTCCCTAAAATAATAGGGGTGTGTGCATCTTCGGGGATGTCTAAGACAACAAAATCAACGGGAATAAAGAACTTCCCGATCCGAACAGGTACGTCTTCTACTATACCTAGTGGCCGTGACATAAAGGACTACGGTCGGTCATCCATCCGGACATCATGTTGGTGCAACTCGGTTTGTCAAACCAAGTCTCTTAGCTAGAGACAAAGGTAAGACACTTACGCTAGCACCTAAATCGCATAGCGCATTATCAATCAATTGCATACCGATATGACACGGAATTGAAAAACTACCCGGTCGATTGCTTAGGGGTAACTTATTCTGGTTCTAAATAGGGTGACCCCACCTCGGTCAAAGCTACGGTCTCACTTATTCTACCGCAGATCCCTAATCCCATTAATTAATAGTCCTCTTACGTGCTAAAATTTCTTTCATAAACTTTAAATAAGAGGGTACCTTAGTCACATTCTGAACGGCACGGAGACTTCCAAGCTCTTCAAAAGTTCGACAAATTTGCCAAACTGTTGATTAACTTTGGTATTCTCTAAAACTAATTGTCCTAATTAAAAACGATCGCCTCGGGAAGGGAACCGTGATTGGTATCTCGAGTCCCTTATTTCTCTCTTCTAAAGTGTCTTCCTGAGCAAGTTCGGTATCCTTTGACGCTTCTTACCTCTCGAACGAGGTCTTTCTCCAAATTTTCGGTGATTTCTCGCTTAAACGAGCACTAGCAGGCTCTCGAATAAGCTTCCCATCATCAATACCACTCGATCGACCAAGTTCCTCACTCGATCGAAATGCTTTCTTCTTCAACAACCTAAAGCAATGATCGAGAGTAAAGTTTCTACTCGATCGACCAATCTCATTATCTTTCGCTTCACTCGATCGAGTAGGAATTCTACCGATCGACTAGTTTGTTCCTCCTCTCTTTCACTCGATCGAGTGGAAAAATCACTCGATCGACCACTATCATCCTCAATCTCGCTCGATCGAACACCGTCTTGATCGATCGAGTAGTTCCTTTGTCGTGAGCCCTTTTTCTCGACAAAAAAACTCCCGGGTCGATAATCGTTCACCATCGCAATGGCTTCCCTAGGGTCGATTTTTGCACTTCGGTCCCTCATAAGAAAGACCGCTTCTCAATTCTATCAGATTTACCGTCTCATGTGGATTCTTCTCATTTTGAGTCGGTAGATGACCCGACTTTCTCGAGGATTGATTTGCGGCAAGTTGGGCAACTTGAGTCTCAAGTGCCTTAAATGACACGTCTTTCTCGTTGATTTTGTTGATCATTCAAATTTGCAATTGCTTTGATAGGGTTTGCATCATGGACTTAAGCTCACCCATTTCACTCACCCCACTAGAAGATGATGCACCTTGGTTAGGAGGGTTGAAAGAAGGAGGCTTCTGATAGCCCTGTTGATTCTTGTGTGGAGGAATATACGGCTGCTGCTGATGCGGAGGGGCAGTGAGATTGAGTACATTCTGACTACTCCACCTCAAATTGGGGTGGACATTCGGCTCGTAGTAACTGTTGTTCTGCCTGTAGTGTTGGAAGGCAGCGCAAGACTCATAGGAGTTGGGACAATGATCTGAGACATGTCCCTCTCCCCCACATCTTCTACAGACGAAAGGACCGTCTGTCACAGCATTAACCTTGTACATGCCTCCCCTGGAAGCTCCTCCTAACTCATACTTGTCAAACCTCGCAGTGAGAGCTTCAAGGGCAGCGACAGAAGAAGATTCAGCAGCTCTTCTTTGATTTCCTCTCGATTTTCCATATTCAGCCTTATGGATGGCCAAATCATCTATGATCTTCCATCCCTTGGTTGCTCCCAAGTTTTCAGCAAATCGGCCATTGGCTGCAGCATCCAAAATAGCCCTCTGATCGTCATACAATCCATTATAGAAATGATTGCACAAGCTCCATTTTTCAAAACCATGGTGCGGTATGGTTCGCACTAGCTTCTTAAATCGAACCCATGCCTCGTGAAAGTTCTCATCAGGCCCTTGTTTAAAACTCGTTATCTGAGCTCTAATGGCAATAGTCCTCGATGCAGAAAAGTACTTCTTATAGAACGCTAAAGCCGGTGAATTCCAGATCGGTTATACCGTGAGCGCTCGGTCTAAATCCCTATACCACTCCCTCGCGCAAAGATCGCGGAGTGAGAAGATAAACATGGTTTCTTTTATCGATCCGTCACGCCAAAGCGGTGGGGGTATGGAGCGAAAGAATAATCAATAAAAGTCTCCATTTGCTTCGCCGCATCCTCGTTTGCAGCTCCATCGAACTGATTCTTCTCAACCATATTAAGGTAAGAAGGTTTCGGCTCGAATTTCCTGGCTTCCCCTGGTAGCTCGAACCCCTTGTAAAGATCCTCGGCCGTGGGTTCGAATGACTGCAATGGTCGCTTCTTCGGCCATTTCGGGAAAGTCTGGAAAAATAACGGTTTCAACTGATGAATTGGAAACTGGAGAAGATGGTGGATTGTCCTCGAACAGTTCGTTCTCGTAAAAGCTAGAACGAGAACTAGGTTCTTCCTCTAACTGTTGGTCTTGAAATAATCTCCTCTTTACGTGCAAGGATCTTTCAATCTCAGGATTGAATGGTAGTAGTGGACCACCCTGCGACCTGCGCATAAGAAGAAACTACAACAAAAAATAAGAATAGTCTAAGGAACGGGTGTCCCTTAGACTGAAAAGGACTAAAAATAAAGCAACTAATAAATTGAACAATTGCCTCCCTGGCAACGGCGCCAAAATTTGACAAGGCTATCGCAACCCTATCAAAGATAAAACCTAACGGTCTTAACTAAAATGTAGCAGAGGCAGTCGAGTATCGAATCCACAGGGAGGTAATGTAATTATAGCTGTCTAATTCTAATCCTATGGTAACAATTGGGGGTTGGTTGAATTTGATCCTAAACTACGAGATTTGAAGGGAAGAGAAATAAAATAAAGAGCAGTAAAGGCAATAAAATACGATTTAAACTATCAAGAAGAGAGGGACATGTCGAGATTTCGGTTCACTACGGTAGTCCAATAACTCACCAGTAAATGATTCGATTTAACTAATGTGAGACGGATGTTAAAAGGTCCTTTCGGTCCACTTTCTATCCTAAAATACCACTAACTTAACTTTCGTCCTCATTAGGGTAGTCTACTGTTTATAGCAGGCCTATTTAGTCCAATCTTTCGATCCAGGATTAATTTTAGCCAGATTAAAGGTTGACAAAGAAGCGTGCACTCAACTAGGTCGAAAATTACAGTTAAATTGCTATAGTGATAGAGTCTCGTGATTAATTCGTCTAATTCATCTACTAAATCGTCATCTTTCTACCGCAGATTCCCTAATCCCAACATGAAAGAGTTTAGCTACTCATGTTCTTAATTAAACTAACAGTAAATAAGGTTCCAATGAGAAAAAACATAATGAATAAACAAAAACTCGCAATAATGAAAATTAGGGCAAAGGAAAATAAGAACATAAATGAGAAATTAAAGCAAACAAATGATTATTATTAATAAAGGAAGAGAAGGAATTACAATCAATGCGAATCCGGCGTAAAGAACAACTGAATCCGAGCAATAATAACCCCAAAGTAAAGTAGCAGTGAAGAGGAATAAAAGTTATGTAGTAAAGTTTCTACTGTGAAAGCTAGAGTAAAAATATAATAAAAGATCCTCCTTTAACCTAGTTAACATAGGTTTAAATAGAAAAGAAACTAAAGCTTGCGGAATAAAACATCACACGGACTGATTAAAAGCCCATAATGACGAAACCACTCGATCGAGTGGATTAAAACCACTCGATCGACCAACTCTCCAGCAAAAGTTACTCGATCGACCAAGAAGTCACTCGATCGAGTAGATGGTCCTTGTGCAGCTTAGTGATCGAGTGAAATGTTACTCGATCGACCATCAGGGCATGTGAAAACCACTCGATCGAGTGTCAGAGGGTGTGAAAACCACTCGATCGAGTGACTAGACTTCATTTCAGCTCACGTCTACGTCTAAGTGCCTCGTAATGCGTGCCACGACGCTTCCAAATGCAGTATCTTACTCTGGGACAATCCCGTCTCCTCTAAATGCATGCAAAAAGGACGAAAAGGAGTATGGTTCCACTACTTTCGCGATCATTCCTACAAAAAGGATAAAATACACCAAAGTAGCCAATTCGGGGCAAAATACCATAAAAACAGTATAGAAATGCATAGAAATACGTGCTGAAATAGGCTAAAAAGACTATACATTAGGCACGTATCACTGCAACTGCTATAATCAACAAGGCTTCATATCCACAAAAGGAGAGCAAGAAGTTCAAAGCTAGTGGTGATTCATCCCCTCGCAAGGTGAAGAAAGCAATGCCAAAGAAGAAGAAGGAAGCTTCAACCCCTATTTTCGAATCAGTCATGGTTGTTGGTGACACTAGCCTTGAAGAACAAATGGATAATGTGAACAAGCTCCTTGAGAAGATGATGCAAGAAAACGAGGAGAAGAATAAGAGGATTGAAGAACTTCAAAGGGAAATGGAAGAGCTTCATAACAAGGACAATTCAAGCCATCATGACATTGAAGAAGAGGAGGAAGAAGAAGAAGATGACAAGAAGGATGGTGAGAAGCCCCCAAAAAATGATCTTGGTGCCTACACCGAAAATAAACTGCAAGACTTGATAGCCAACACGATCAAGAGCCAGTTAGGTGAAGGTTCCTCTAGCAGTCTTCGATATGTGAAGCCCTACACAAAGAGGATCGATGTCTTACGCATGCCGGCCAGATATCAACCCCCCAAGTTCCAACAGTTCGATGGAAAGGGCAACCCCAAACAACACATTGCTCACTTTATGGAGACATACAATAATGCCGGGACAGATGGAGACTTGTTAGTGAACCAGTTTGTTCGTTCCCTCAAAGGCATAACTTTCGATTGGTATAGGGATTTAGGTTCTGAGTCGATCGACAGTTGGGACCAAATGGAGAATGAGTTCATGAATAGGTTCTATAGTATAAGGCGCATAGTAAGCATGAGTGAACTAACGAAAACAACTCAATGGGAAGATGAAGCTGTTATGGAATACATCAACCGTTGGCGCGCACTAAGGCTGGAATACAAGGATCGTTTAAGGAGACTTCAGTAGTTGAAATGTACATCAATGGAATGAAGTGGGACCTCTTATACATCTTGAATGGGAACAAGTTGAAAAGCTTTCAAGAATTGGCGACTCGTGCTCATGATATGGAGATAACAATCAATGCTCGAAACAAGACAAACTCATCTTCCTATAAGCCCGCTGGTGAGAAGAAAGAGTTCAAAAAAACGACAAGGGTTTTAAGGGCTCGTCCAAGGAAGCTATGACAGTTACCACCAGTGACGCGCCTGTCAAAATCTCTGCGAAGCCTAAGCATGACAAAAATATTGAAGCATACAACAAAGATTTTAAGCGAGATAAACCAACGCTAAAGGACTTACAGAATAAGAAGTATCCATTCCTTGACTCAGATCTTTCAGGAATGCTCATGATTTGTTAGATAAGAAAGTCATTCAATTGCCAGAATCAAAGCGCCCAGATCAAGCAAATAGGACGACCGATCCCAATTACTGTCGTTATCACCGTTTAGTTAGTCATCCCCTTGAGAAGTGCATAACCCTCAAAGAAAAGATTATCCAATTAGCAAAAGATGGGAAAATCATCTTGGATTTTGATGACACAATGACAACAAATCACACCAGTGTGATGATTAAAGGTCTTGAAGGGCCAACCATGGAAGTTTCGAATGTGATGGTCCCTCCTAAGCAAGAAGAAATATTTGTGCTTCAATTTGGAAGTCTCGAACCTGTAGGTTTTCGAGTGCAAAGGTCAAAATCACCGCCACAGAAAACAACTGAAGGTGCGACTGCAACCATGGAGGCCATCAACGATGATGATGATAATGAAGGTTGGACATTGGTGACGCGTAAGAAGCCAAGGAAGCAAGTAAAGCCACAAAATCAACAACCTGCACCACGAAGGAGAAAACAAACTAAGAGAAGGGGCTTACATCGTTCCAAAGGTAAAAAGAAATCAAAGAAGGTGATCAAATCACATGTCCTTCCAATTGATTTGCTAGAACAAAAACAACCAACTCCTGTCATTCTGGAAGAGTTTTTCCCTAAAGGTTCTCTCAACAAAGTTACTGTCAATACTATCGCAGTGACTGATGAAAATGAAGGAGATAAACAAAAAGATGGTGCTTCAGACCCTGCGTCGTTCGAACACTCAAGTAAATCCCAAGACACCAAAGTGTTAGCCGTTCTTGATGCTCTTCCGAAGCGTATGAGATGGAAGCAAATTTTTCACCTTCCTAAGGAGATGCGTCAACAAGTTGTCCAGGCTCTTCAAAATCCAGAGTTATATGAAGAAAAGGTAAAATACGCAGGAGAGCCTGCAGAGCGAGAAAATAAATGTGTATCTTGCAACACCGCCTTATCATTCTCTGATGAAGATTTTTTGCTTGGATCAAAGCTTCACAATAGGCCTTTGTATGTGTCAGGTTATATAAAAGGCAAGAGGGTGAACCGTATCTTAATCGATGGAGGGTCTGGTGTAAATCTCATGCCGAAGGCAACCATGATTGAGTTAGGCATTACAATGAATGAATTATCCAGTAGTCGAACAATAATTCATGGCTTCAACCTGAATGGCGAGCGTGCTGTTGGCATAATTCGTGTGAACCTTAGTTTGGAGATTTATCTTCTGACACCTTATTTCATGTCATTGATGCAAAGACCTCGTTCAAGTTATTGTTAGGCCGGCCTTGGAACCATGAGAATGGTGTGGTTGCTTCAACTCTACATCAATGTCTAAAATATTATCGTGGAGGTGAAAGAAAAATCAATGGTGATGTCAAGCCTTTTGCTAAGGTCGATTCATTTTTCGCGGATGCAAAGTTCTTTGAGGAAAATGACACTTCAAGTGAATTCTTACAATCCACTATTTCATCAACTGGGAAGAGGGGCAAAGAAAAAGAAGTTGCGAACTCTCCAAATACTTCTAGTAATGATGTTAAAATGGAAGTGGGTCAAAGTAGCCAATCGAAGGGCAACGAAAAAGTCAGACATGTTGAGGAAGCTAAGGAAGAAGATCCACAAAAGAATGCAACTCCGGTGCTTCGGTACATTCTATAGTCACAACGCAAGGAAGGTGAAAGTCCTTTTGCAAAATATCATAGCTCAAAGACAATGACCAAAGAGAAAGCTAAGTCCAACAATGTAGTCAAGTAAGAGTGGATGGTGAAGCTTGTCACCCCTCTGCCTAGCACGGTTGAAAAACAAGTTGTGAGATACGCTCCTACAGGGTTCGTGCCGTCATCAAGCAAATCGTCACAGGGTCAAGAAAAGGGCGTGTTAAACTCCAATGCATATAAGTTGTTGGCTAAAGCTGGATATGACTTTGAAAATCCCACTCCATTGGGCAAAGTTATCAATGTTGAGCCTTATGGCTTGAACGAAACTCAAAAGAAACTCTTTAAGGAAGAGAGGGGGCTTTAGTGCTTCCAAGGTTGGTCTAGGCTATGAATCTCCTTCACCTATAAGGATTGGTGCTCAACGAAA
The DNA here is from genome assembly GCF_048544455.1 of Silene latifolia. NCBI lineage: Eukaryota > Viridiplantae > Streptophyta > Magnoliopsida > Caryophyllales > Caryophyllaceae > Silene > Silene latifolia. Next base: position 50,821 of record NW_027413175.1, on the reverse strand, counting down.
GGTAGATGCATTATCCTCTCAGTGCATCACACCTGAAGAAATGGTAGGAGATGAAAGTACAAATGACATGACATCGCCAACAATCTCTGTCTTCTATCGGATTCGACCACCTGCAACAGGAGTGGCTCCTTCTGTGTTTGATATATTAGGGGGGCATAGTTCGCCACAACAAGAAATCCTTTTAAGGAATCGCTTTTCCATCTTCAAGAGATTGGGTGTTCAAGATAATGTCACTTATACTCGCCAGCCAAGTGCCTCATCACATTTGAAGAAGAAGGGATCAATGCTTAAATATTTGGGAACTCCATCTCGTCGGTGTTTGATCGCTTAAAAGACCCCAAAGGGATTAAAGATCATAAGAAATCGCATAAGGCCTCAACAAGTCAAAGCAAAGAAGAGGTGAAAGTTAGTAATGATCTCAGAAGTGTTGTTCGTTCCAGAATGAAGCGCATAGAAGTAGTGGACATAGTGAAAGAGCAACCCCTTAAGGTAAAAAAGGCACGTCGTGGTCCTTACTAATCAAGAGAAGTCATCATCTTTCTAAGGAAAGTGGAAGTCGCGACTTGGTGGAGCCTCGATAATACCGAGTGCGAGCAACAAATTAAAGAAGAGTTGGAAGATTAAATAATGACGTCTTATCACATCACCATAGAGGATGCTAGTGAAGAAATTGAAGCTGTTGAAGCTCCAACATTGCTACAGGATGGGGGCAATCAACCGTCTATGACTTAAAGGAACTCAATTTAGGTACTTCGGAGGACCCTCGGCCAATATATTTTAGTGCTCTTCTTACAGAGAAGGAGGAGAATGAATACTTCAAGCTTTTAACTGAGTAAAAAGATGTCTTTGCTTGGAGCTACAAGGAAATGCCAGGATTGAGTCCTAAAGTCGCAATGTATCGTTTGGCAGTTAAGAAAGGTGTAAGTCCTAAGAAGCAGCCTCAGTGATGTTTCAGGTAAGACTTGATTCCTGAGATTGAGAAAGAAGTCAACAAACTCATTGAAGCTGGTTTTATCCGAGAGGTAACATACCCAACATGGATTGCTAACATCGACGCTTGTCCAAAAGACGATTTTCCTTTGCCAGTCACAGAGCTCATGATTGATGCAACGACTGGACATGAAGCTCTTTCCTTCATGGATTGCACGATAGGATATAATCAAATTCTCATGGCACCGGAGGATCAAGAGGCTACTGCGTTCCGTACTCCGAAGGGGATCTTTTGCTACAAAGTTATGCCATTTGGTCTCAAGAATGCAGGGGCAACATACCAACGTGCTATGCAAAGGATATTTGATGACATGTTGCACAAGACAATTGAGTGCTATGTTGATGATGTTGTGGTTAAGTCTAAGAAAAGAGAAGACCATATCAATGCCCTTCATACCATCTTTGAAAGACTGCGAAAATGCCAACTCAAGATGAATCCGCTCAAATGTGCCTTTGGAGTTACTTCGCAGAAATTCTTAGGATTCGTGGTATGACACGGAGGAATTAAAGTTGATCAATCAAAGATCCAGGCCATTAAAGAAATGCCAGAGCCTAAAAATTTGAAGGAGCTAGCTTCGTGGTCTACAGGGTCGCTTGGCTTACATTCGCAAGTTCATCTCTAACCTCGCGGGACGTTGTCAGCCATTCAGTCATCTTATGAAGAAGGTGTTATATTCCAATGGGATGACAAATGTCATAGTGCCTTTGAAAGTATCAAAAAGTACTTGTCATCTGCACCCGTGTTGGGGGCACCAGTTCCAGGAAAGCCTCTTACCTTCTACATCGCCACACAAGAACGCTCACTGGGGGCATTATGTGCTCAAGAGAATGAAGATAAGAAGGAGAGGGCTCTCTATTACCTAAGTCGAACTTTGGTGGGAGCTGAACTGAATTACTCTCCAATCGAGAAAATATGCTTGGCTTTGGTCTTCACAATTCAAAAATTAAGGCACTACATGCAGGCATATACTGTCCATGTAGTTTCAAATGACGATCCTATTAAGTATATACTCAAGGCCTGTCTTGTCCGGTCGTCTAGCAAAGTGGGCGGTTCTACTCAACCAGTATGACTTGGTCCATGTGCCTCAAAAGGCAAGCTTTAGCTGACTTCCTTACTGATCACCCAGTCCCCGCGAAATGGAAACTTCAGGATGATTTTCCTGGTGAGAAGATATTCTATGTGGATGTGCTTCCACCATGGCAAATGTATTTTGATGGTGCAGTAAGACATGATGGAGCCGGAGCTGGTGTTGTATTTTTGTCTCCTGAAGGTCATGTATTGCCTTATTCCTTTGTGCTCACTGAATTGTGCTCAAACAATATGGCCAAATATCAAGCTCTAATCTTAGGACTTCAAATGGCGATTGAAATAGGGATCAAGGATTTGGACATCTATGGTGATTCCTTGTTGGTGGTGAATCAAGTCCTTGATGAATTCTAAGTGAAGAAGGATGATTTCATTGCCTACCATCAATATGCAATCCAGTTACTTAGCAAGTTGGATTGTGTTCATATCAAACATGTACCTAGGAGTGCCAATAAGTTGGCTGACGCGCTTGCTAATCTTGCAGCCACTTTGGCACTGGGGGCAGAGGAAGTCACAACAATTCACCAGTTTGCAACCGTTGGGTAGTACCGCCGCTAGAAGGAGGAGAAATTGCAGAGTCATCTAACATGATTAGTGTCTACCAAGTTGATAATGATGATTGGCGGCAACCTATCATCGATTTCTTGGAACATCTAAAGCTTCCTGATGACCCCAGTCATAAAGTAGAGATTCGTCGTCGTGCTCCAAGGTTCATATATTATAAGGGAACACTTTACAGACGATCGTTCCTTGGGCAATGGCTAAGATGTCTTGGCGAAACTGAAGCTTCTGAGGCCATGTACGAAGCTCATTCGGGTGTTTGTGGCGCTCATCAATCCGGTCCAAAGCTTCATGATCGTGTGAAAAGGATGGGGTACTATTGGCCAACCATGATGCAAGATTGCATGGACTTTGTGAAAAAGTGTGATGCTTGTCAGTTCAATGCAAATTTCATACATCAACCTCTAGAACCCTTGCATCCTACCATTTCGTCATGGCCCTTTGAAATGTGGGGACTAAATGTTGTAGAACCTATCACTCCAAAAGCATCAAATGGGCATGAATTCATCCTCACTGCAACAGATTATTTCTCAAAGTGGGCAGAAGTTGTCAGTGTACGCGAAGTCAAAAAGGAAACTGTTGTTGATTTCATTCGCACTCAGATCATTTTTCGGTATGGTGTACCACAACGCATCATAACTGATAATGGCAAGCCGTTCTTTAACAAGTTTGTTGAGTTTATGGATTCAAGTACCTAAGAGGGGGGGGGGGGTGAATTAGGTACTATTTAAAAAATTTTAACTTCAACTTTATTGATGTAAAGTAAGTTGTAGGATGAAAAGAGATAGAAGAATACTTCGAATAATATTAAGAAATTAAACGAGTATTAAAATGGACGTTTGCTGAAGTATGAAGGTAACAATTGTTCTGACTGTAGCTATTTGTCTCAGTTCATGAAGTACAGACTGCAGACCAAATGTGACAGTATGTGGAACTGTTACATCAAAAGTTAAGCAAAAGAAATACAAACGAAATAAAGAGCCGAGAATAAAACAAATAAAATCAAACACGAGATTTTTGAATTGGTTCGTCAAGAACTCAAGTGCCCACGTCCAATATACTTTTTATTGATTAATTATAGTGATATACTCCGACTACTAAAAACCCATACAATAAAAAGACAACAACCTACTCCGGTTGTGACACAAGTTCAAAAACTACTCCATTCTAGAATAAGTTAACTCGCAACCTACTCCGGTTGCCAAAGAGTTAAAGACTACTCCGTCCTAAACTCTACACACAAACTTAGAACTTTAAGGATCAAGTTTCCACTAGCTTATTCTTAACAAGAATTGAGATGGACAACTTTACAAGATCAATGGTTCATAAGTGAGAGAGTTTAGTATGTTAAAGTAACAGTAGCTATGATTGTAACACTTGAAGACTTTTAAAAGCTTTTCAAAATAAAGACTCGGTTTTTAAGCTTTGAAAACAATTTTGCAAACTTAAATGAAATCTCAGAAAAAGTCTTAAGGATTTGAGGGGATCAGGCACGCCTTTTATAGGGGGAGCAAGCAAGGTGGATTGTTAGGGTTTTAAGGATCAAGGACCATCACATGTGATGAGGTTCAACCCATTCCCAAACTTGCACAAAAGAGGGTTGTTATTCAAAAGGCAAAGGAGAGAAAGAGTGTTTGAAATTATCCAAAAGAGATCACAAGTTTTCAGAAAACAAATGGTGGAAAACAAGTCACATGATGACAAGCTTTCACAAAAATGGCAAAAAGCAATCCTTATTTTATGAAAGACCAAAGAGTCAAATTTGCGCAAAGAGGAAACAATTTGAAATGATAATTACTCAAACCACTTTTTTCTAGAAGGCCAAATCCTTGCAAAAAATCTGAAAGTCATCTTTTAAAATTCAAGACACGTAAATGACTTTTGAAAGATAAGAAGAAGTTCCAAGTGTTACGAATTAAGGCAACGGTCCAGGCTGCTGTTAATTGTGAAAGTAACAATGACCTTGACTGTTTCTGATTCTTTAAAATACTCGACTTTCTAACTTGTACATTAGACGATGCCTAGGACTCAATACATTGGGTGATCAATAATTCAACACTTCTTAATCCAAGCTTGATTTAATCATAAATCCTGAAAAGGTAAACTAAGATAGCACACATTAAATGGGCATGTTATCATCAATCAAAGAACCCAACGAATTCCCCCTTTGATGATGACAAGCCCTAAAACGAATGTAAACAACTTATTTCAAGATTTAATCAAGCATGATCATATGAGAGAAGGAACTATATTACCTTATGGAGCAAGAACTTAAATCAAACTTACCATGGCAAATTTACATTGCCCCAAAACCAGAGTAATAGTTGTGAAGGTTAGGCCTAGTTATGAGTTAACCAATATGCAACGAGATTAATAGCATGAGTTTACCTTTTCCCCCTCTTGACATCATCAAAAAGGGCAGGGATGTCAAAAGCATTCAAGAGTAAGCATGTAAAAGAAAACACAAAAAGCACACACAAACGTGACAAGATAACAAGGTCAACACAAACATACGGTTTAAACATAGTCTAACCATAGTTCACCAAGGCTAAAAGAAGTTTAACATACACCACCAAGCAAGAAATTAAGAGTGATCATTCGGTAGAGAAACAAAATAAAAAGGCGGGGCAAAGTTAGGCAAGAGTTTAAACGGGTAAAGGGTTCAAGGAGAGGAGGCTTGGTCACCATCTGATTCATCACCCAAGGGGTCCTCATCCAGCGGGTCGGCTATACCATCATCACCATGCTCCTTAGTTGAGACAAGAGTGGAAATGATATCCACTTCACCACGAATCATGTCCATAGTGGATGTAAGAGCCAAGTGAGCCACGTCCTTTTGACTAGCATCGTGCTTGACCCAGGCACTCAAATCAGCAATGGCTTGGAGAATTTCCCGTAAACTACCCGTGCCAACTTAACTAGACGACCCACCCTCTGGTTCCGACTTAATTTTCACAGAAATCAGTTCATCATTATCCACTTTGATAAGCATTTTTCCCATTTGACCGTCACTCATTATATCACACATGTCCAAGGACCCCATGCTAGAGATAACTAACACCCCGTGTGCCTTAAGCACGATTGACAACCACATTCCGTAGGGGAGATGAAGCACACTAGTGGAGGGTTTACGGAGTTTGGCCGAGATAAGGTCAAAGCGCTTAAACATTAACCCAATCAAATTAACCTTTTTATGAGTTGCAATATGATATATGAGATATTATTGGGCTATGGACAATTTTCCCCGGTCACCCGAAGGGTAAAGAGAACGACAAAGCATGTTAAATATTAATCGGAGAGGAGGGGGTATGGAGGTATTACTAACGGGACCACAAGTTACGGCTTTTGGACTAACAACTTTGGCAACGGCTAAGGGTGAGGCATAAGGTAGGGCTACCCATGTTTCAGCAGGGAGATTGTCATAACCTCCGGTTGGGACATTAAGAGCAGTAGCAAAATCAGATTGAAAAAGTTTAAGCGGTTTACCATTAACTTTAGCCGTGAGAAAATCACCCTACTTATCCACTCGGACCGTTGCAAAGAACTGAACCACTTCACTGACAAACACGGGTTCACGAAGCTCCAATAGATTTTCCCACCCTTGAGCCATAATCATGTCTCTTACATTGTGAAAAGCAGGAGACTCAATCCAGGACTGTTTATAGACCCAAGGAGAGTGAATAGCTTTCAGTGACATCAATCGTTCACAATTTTTGTAGATAGAGGTGGGAAGATCCAAGCTTTCAAGTTGTTCCCAAACACGAGCCATATCCCATTTGGAGGTGAGTGACACTGAATATGATGGTGAAAGATACACCAATTTTTTCTTTGAGGGTTTGGATTTTTTGGAGGGGGGTTCAAGGGATGGTTCAACTGGGGGATCAATGGTTTGATTGAGAGTAGTAGATCCGGGGTCAACTTCACTGAAACGTGTCAATTATATGATGTTTTACACCCTATTTTACACGCATTTCAGAGCTCATTTATGTAGTTTAAGGCTACTATTTGCCCCATTTCGTCTACTTTCGTATTCTATTATAATATTGCAGATTTATGCGGAAATGAGTAGATATTGAGCCAAATCCGTCCCCGAGTATCCTGAATTGCATTTGACGTGAAGTATTTACTCAAAGAACGAGCTTGGTGCGCATTTCGAGACCCGAAAGACAAATCCACGAGAAGTTAGAAGTCAAGTATCAGCTACCTCGGTCGATCGACCGCTGTCCTTAGTCGATCGACCAGCCTACGACTTCCGGAACTATCAGACATCTGATCCGATCGATCGACCGCTCCCTTTGGTCGATCGACCAAGCCGCTATCTCAGACGTGAATTAAAAGATCGAGGAATAGCAAGCCCATAGTAGTTAGGTTTTGGCAATAAGAACTACGTTGTATTCTATATAACGTATGCTAGGTTTTGAGAACAAAGATCGAGTTTTTATTCAGTTTTCATCAGTGTTAGATCACGAAATTAGTTAGGGTTCTTTAGTTTATAATCTTTCCATTCAATAAAAGTCACTTTGGCATTCGGGTTCTTGGATCTTTATTCTCTGCAATTTTCGTTCGGTATTCTCCTGCTCTTATTCGGTTTCATTGCTTATATTTTGTTAATAGTATAGAATTGCTAGTTAGTTTCCCGAAGCCGATTATCGTTTATTGTTATTCGTTATTTAACTATTTCAAATATGAATTCAGTAGTTTCATTCATCAATTTTGTTGTTGTTTTTATCAATATCATGAGTAGCTAAATTTATCGTGCTAGGATGTAGGGAATCTGTAGGTTAGGCGGCATTAAAATTGGTACGACCTAAATCGCACGCCGGTCGATCGACTGGGTTCCCCTAGTCGATCGACTGGCCACGTGAGCTGTGTTTCGTTTTAATTGTTTTAATCGTTATGTTTGACGAATCGAATGCATGCGACTAGTTAAATGCTTAGTATTTGACTGACCCATTAGATCGAAAGATAGGGAAAGTTGTTAGACTACCAATTAAAATGACTAAACTATGCTAAGATCGAAAGATAGGTAAAGTTTAGAATCTTTAGTCACTTTTCAGGACGAGAGTCAGTACTAGTGATATTAGGGACCCGTAGCGAGATCGAAAGATGCTACTTGTTAGGAGTGGACCGAGAGGACCTCTTATTTTCCCGACTCACGTGATTTGTTTTAGACCTACCTAGGCTCTGCCACTTGAAACTACAAATGAACCGACCATCTTAGTACCCCTTTTTATATTTGATTTTATACATTTCTTTAGTTTATTTCTCATTAGTTATAGACCAATTCAATCAAACCCCCACATTATTGTTACCTTGGACTGAATTTAGACAACTAATAATTACATCTGCCTCTCTGTGGTTCGACCCTGTTACCACTAGCTTCTGTTAGTTTTAATAGGTTTATAAATATTATTTTTGGTACTCACAACGACGGGTATCAAATTTTGGTGCCGTTGCCGGGGAGGCAATTGTTCTAATTTTTAGTTGTTTTATTTTAGTCTGTTTCTTAGTTTAAGGGACATTCGTTCCTTAAACTATTCTCATATTCTACTTGTAGTTTCTTCTTATGCGCAGGTCACAGGGTGGTGAACTACTACCGTACAATCCTGAGATTGAGAAGACTTTGTGTGAGTTGAGGCGATCATCTAGGGTATTTCCGACAGAGGAAGAGCTGAGTACTCTGTCTAGTTACTACGAGAACGAGCTGTTTGAGGAAGATCCACATTCATCTCCTGTTTCCACTTCTTCAGCTGAGACCGTCACATCTCCAGATTTTCCAGTCATGGCTGAAGAGGCGACTATAGCGAGTCATTCTGAGCCGACAGCTGCAAATCTCTATAAGGGGTTTGCCCTACCAGGGACGGACAGAAAGTTTGAGCTGAAACCGTCCTATATTAATTTGGTTGAGAGAAACCAATTCGGGGGAGCTGCAACTGAAGATGCAGCCAAGCATATGGAAACATTTATCGATTATTGCTGTTCCATACCCCCACCGACCGGCGTGACCCCAGACCAGGTTAAGGAGACCATGTTTATATTCTCTCTTCGTGATGCTGCAAGAGAGTGGTACAGAGACCTGGATCGAGCTGCTAATGGGATCACCGACTGGAACTCCTTGGCCTTGGCATTCTACAAGAAATACTTTTCTGCCTCGAAGACTAATGCCATTAGAGCTCAGATCACGAGCTTTAAACAGGGTCCGGATGAGAACTTTTATGAGGCATGGGTCCGTTTCAAGAAGCTGGTGCGAACCATACCGCACCATGGGTTTGAGAAGTGGAGCCTATGCAATCAGTTCTACAATGGGCTCTACGACGATCAGAGAGCTATCTTGGATGCGGCAGCTAGTGGTAGATTCTAGGAGAACCTTGGAGAGACTAAGGGGTGGAAAATCATTGATGATTTGGCCACCCATAAAGCTGAGTATGGGAATTCTAGGGGAAATCGAAGGAGAAGTGCTGAATCTCCTTCTGTAGCTGCGTTAGAGGCTCTCACTGCGAGATTTGATAAGTACGAGTTGGGAGGAGCTTCTAAAGGAGGGATATACCAGGTGAATGCCGTTTTAGACGGTCCTTTCGTCTGCAAGAGATGTGGAGGAGAAGGACATGTTTCAGACCATTGTCCTAACCCTTATGAGTCTTGTGCTGCCTTTCAAAATTATAGGCAGACAAACACCTACTATGAGCCGAATGTCCATCCTAACTTGAGGTGGAGTAGCCAAAATGTCCTTAATCCAATTCCACCTCCACAGCAGCAGCAACAGCAAAGTTATGTGCCCCCTCATAAGCAACAACAATACCAAAAACCTCCTTATGTGCCACAGCAGCAGTAGCAATCCCAAGGATCTAATTTACTAAATTGAAGAACTTGTTGTTGAAGGAGTCTCAAGCTAGAGAGGCCGTGATGAAGATGTTAGAGAGCCAAATTGCTCAATTGGCTAGCAAGAATACAACTTGAGCTCCGGGACATTTACCGACTCAGACGGATCAAAAGGAGACCCTTAATGCCATTACCTTGAGGTGTGGGTCTACCCTTGATGGGTCCGCTATGGTAGAGGACATTGCTGAAAAAGATGAGGCGGAACCGAGTCAGAAGAAAGCCGGAACGAACAAAAGCAAGAAAAAGACGATCAGCAGGTATGTCAGTCGATCGACTGACATACCCCATCGATCGACTGGTCCGCGACAACCAGAAGCTACTGTTCCTGTAGAAGTCAGTTGATCAACTGACCAACCTGGTCGATCGATTGAGATCGCTGCTGAGGGTGATTCTTTTCGTCCTCCAATGCCTAATAACTTGAGGGATCACTTGTTTCGGGGTACGACAACCCCGAAAATATTGAGGCAAGACCCAAATGCTGATGGGTCAGTTCCGGTTCCGAAGTACGACCCGACGACGGTCAATGGCTCATTTTTGAGATGGTCTGAAGAGGGTTCGAGCTTCAACAAAGAGAAGGTTGTGGACTTTCAGCCTAAGTCCATCGATGCCGGCATGAGAGATTTAGAGGAGAGGGCTAAGTTGCTACTTTCAGCCCCCTATCCGGAGAGATTGGTGCCGACAAAGGAACAGGTATCGTTTAATAAATTTGAAAATGTTGTTCGTAGTTTAAACGTACAAGTTCCCTTTCTTGAATTAGTCAATCAAGTGCCTGCTTATATGAAATTTATGAAGCAATTACTGTCTAAAAAGAAGTCACTTGAAACTGTGCATAGTGTCGCACTAACTGAGGAGTCGTGTTCTTATTTGAGCCATACTGCACCCCTTAAGCTAGAAGACCCGGGTAGTTTTTCAGTCCCATGTAATATTGGCACCTTTCCTATTGAGAAGGCCTTATGTGACCTAGGAGCCAGTATTAGTGTAATGCCTTTGAGTCTTGCTAGGAAGTTAAAGTTGAATAGGTTTGCAGTCACGAACATGACAGTACAGATGGCTGACCGATATGTGGTCCAGCCTATAGGAGTCTTAGAGGACATTCCTTTGCAAATAGGGAAGTTCTTCTTCCCTGTTGACTTCGTGGTATTAGATATGCCCGAAGATGCCCACATACCTATCATACTAGGTAGACCATTCCTGCACACTGCTGGTGCAATTATTGATGTTGGTTCGGGTACTTTGACCTTTAAGGTAGGGAAGCATTCCATTGTCTTTGCCCATACAGCTAGGAAGAAGGACCCCATGTGGCCCGTCACTTGCAATACGGTTTCTGAAAAGAAATCTTATTTTATACTACCTGATATGCCTGTATCTATCCCTACTCCTGTCGTGACACCTCCGCCCCAGATTGGGAGCAAAGTGGAGGAAGATTCTTCTGTTTTAGATACTGTAGGAGCTGGTTTGGGGAAGGAAGAGCCGCATGTTGCTCCAGCTGTGAAGGAACCAATCGTTCAAAGAGGCGGTCTAGGATGCCTTAGCTATGGCACGGATGAGGAGCCCGAAGATGAGCCGGTCAAAGCAACGGAGTCTGATTTGGATTCCGACGAGTCCGAAGTGGTCATTGAGTGGGAAGATATCATACATGTTGACCCGTTGAGTTCTACGGATGCTGGAATTGAGAAGAGTGCAGCTGAGAAGATGAGCACTATTGAGGCTACCTCTTGTAGCCAGAAGCCGGTCAAGTGGGCCATTCCGTGGCTGTTCTTGATCAACTATTAGTTGATTGAGATCTTACAAACATTTTATTGCTTTTAGACATTTTTTTTATTGCTTTTCGTGTGCGTGAGACTTCGCATTTTAAGTTTGCTTAGGATTTTATACACTTTATACTATTACTTCGGGTTTTTGCGCAAATTTGGGCGCGTTATTATGTGCGTTTGCAGGTTTATAGACCATGATAGCTCGCGTTCTCAAGCTAATTGAAGAAATCAGAAAGTTACAGCAGTATTTCCAGTCGATCGACCGCCTACCCTAGTCGATCGACTGGGCTGCGAATTTCAGAAGCTCCTGTTGCTGTTCACCTTGGTCGATCGACTGGGTGATGTGGTCGATCGACCGCCCAGAGCTGCTGTACCTGTTTTCGATCATTCCCCTGCTGTGTTTGATCGATTTGCGGAGTCCGGGGAGTCTTTTCTCCACTTTATTCTCCGCTTAATTTCTGTTTTCTCCTGTTTTATCATTTCCGCACATAATTTTACCGTCCCAATTTTGCTTTCTTGGTTTTATGCGTGGTATTGTTGTCTTTTCAGGCACCTATTAGTAGCACTACTGGTTACTGAAACCTCCTAGCTCACGCTGGTTTGGGGAGATTTCCTTTTGCTGCGCTTAAAGTCTTGTGAGTTTCCGAGCTTTACTTCGTATCTTTTACTTAAATTTTCTCGCAAATTCTCGTTTCTCCTTTTCTTCATTACATGATCTTGCACAATGGGGACATTGTGCGATTTGGTTTGGGGAAGGGTTTTGCGTTGCATTTCATATTTGCTTGCATTCACGTTTACATTTTGTTTTGCATTGTTGTTTATTTCCCTTATATATATATCAGAAAATTCAAAAAAAAATTAAAAATTTCATCAAAATTAAAAAAATTGCACGTTTATTTTAGCATATAGGTCGAGTCGGAACGGTAGTATTTCAATGATGACATTGCATTTGCATCTGTTTTACGCCTAAGCCTTGCTAATTGACATGTTATTAGTAGAATCATAAATGCATATCTACGAGTTTTCGTTAAATTCTTGCTGGACTTGAGACTTGACTTAGAAATTTGGCAAACTACTTATATTTTCTGAGTTATTAGAGCCTATAACTGGTGTCATCTATGACCAGTTTATTTAGGATTGTGAGTAGTACTCCTTATGAGACATGTTACATTAATTTGCATAAATATGAACTTAATCTGCTTAATACCTGTGTGCATTTGGTCTGTGGTTAGTTGACACATGTGGTAGAGGTCCCATTTTCTCATTTTACCCATAAGCTCCACACTGCCAAAAATAGCCTTTTTGTCCCATTAACTACATCCTACATTTTGCCTGCCCTTGTCAAGCTAGTAGTTTAGTTTTGGGATTGTTACTTCGTTTTTGGTAGCTATGCTCATTTTGAGGTGTCATTGGGAAAATGAAAGAGGAAAGGAAGGGACAAAGAAAGGAAAGAAAAGAAAGAAAAATAATTCTAAAAGAAAAAAAGAAAAAGAGAGTCTGTACTGTTTAATGCAGTCGATCGACTGCCAGTTCTGGTCGATCGACTGATGCCCGAAAAGGAGGAAAAGAAATCAATTCGCATGATTCCAGTTTTATTCTATAACGATTTTTGCTCCCATGTTGCATTTGTATCATATGGGGAGTTGATTTATTACGGAGATTGTGAGTTTTGTGCTTGCTATAGCACCATATCGGTTGAATTTTGAGCAAGAAGTGGATGTCGTCATATGGTTTTGTTTCGGTACTAGCTTGATCACCTGTACCTCCACATTCCCATAAATGTTTTGCCTCTTCCTTCCCATTACCTCACATATCCCATATTTCCTCGGCATGTGTCATGGTCATCTGTTCGGTTGGAATGCATATGTACGGTTGTAGAGATTACTTTCATATTATTGCAGGCATGTTCTTATAGGTCGTAGTTAGGTGAGAGTCACTACAAAGTAAATTCTTTCTATCTTTTACATATACTCACCTGTATTTATTGAGTGATTTGAGCGACCCGTGAGAGTCCATATTGATAAGTCTCTAAAGTTGACGGTCCAACAGTTTTTGACGACTACATAACTCGTTTGCATGATTCACATTACTAATTGATTGTTAGTTGTGCATTAAACTGGTTTAGGCTTTACTTGTGCATTTCGCTCTGAGATTGAACTCGTTCCATTAGATTTTTAGGATCGAGTCTATTTCTTGCTTGGGGACAAGCAAGGGTTTGGTTTGGGGAAGTTTGATGCGTGTCAATTATATGAGGTTTTACACCCTATTTTACACGCATTTCAGAGCTCATTTATGTAGTTTAAGGCTACTATTTGCCCCATTTCGTCTACTTTCGTATTTTATTGTAATATTACAGATTTATGCGGAAATGAGTAGATATTGAGCCAAATCCGTCCCCGAGTATCTTGCATTGCATTTGACGTGAAGTATTTACTCAAGGAACGAGCTTGGTGCGCATTTCAAGGCCCGAAAGACAAATCCACGAGAAGTTAGAAGTCAAGTATCAGCTACCTCAGTCGATCGACCGCTGTCCTTAGTCGATCGACCAACCTACGACTTCCAGGAACTACTGTACACTGCAGTCCAGTCGATCGACCGCTCCCTTTGGTCGATTGACCAAGCCGCTATCTCAGACGTGAATTAAAAGATCGAGGAATAGCAAGCCCATAGTAGTTAGGTTTTGGCAATAAGAACTACGTTGTATTCTATATAACGTATGCTAGGTTTTGAGAACAAGGATCGAGTTTTTATTCAGTTTTCATTAGTGTTAGATCACGAAATTAGTTAGGGTTCTTTAGTTTATAATCTTTCCATTAAATAAAAGTCACTTTGGCATTCGGGTTCTTGGATCTTTATTCTCTGCAATTTTCGTTCGGTATTCTCCTGCTCTTATTCGGTTTCATTGCTTATATTTCTTTAATAGTATAGAATTGCTAGTTAGTTTCCCGAAGCCGATTATCGTTTATTGTTATTCGTTATTTAACTATTTCAAGCATGAATTCAGTAGTTTCATTCATCAATTTTGTTGTTGTTTTTATCAATATCATGAGTAGCTAATTTCATCGTGCTAGGATGTAGGGAATCTTTAGGTTAGGCGGAATTAAAATTGGTACGACCTAAATCGCACGCCGGTCGATCGACTGGGTTCCCTAGTCGATCGACTGGCCACGTGAGCTGTGTTTCATTTTAATTGTTTTAATCGTTATGTTTGACAAATCGAATGCATGCGACTAGTTAAATGCTTAGTATTTGACTGACCCATTAGATCGAAAGATAGGGAAAGTTGTTAGACTTCCAATTAAAATGACTAAACTATGCTAAGATCGAAAGATAGGTGAAAGTTTAGAATCTTTAGTCACTTTTCAGGACGAGAGTCAGTAGTAGTGATATTAGGGACCCGTAGCGAGATCGAAAGATGCTACTTGTTAGGAGTGGACCGAGAGGACCTCTTATTTTCCCGACTCACGTGATTTGTTTTTGACCTACCTAGCTGCTGCCGCCGAAACTACAGTGAACCGACCATCTTAGTACCCCTTTTATATTTGATTTTATACATTTCTTTAGTTTATTGCTCATTAGTTATAGACCAATTCAATCAAACCCCCACATCATTGTTACCTTGGACTGAATTTAGACAACTAATAATTACATCTGCCTCTCTGTGGTTCGAACCTGTTACCACTAGCTTCTGTTAGTTTTAATAGGTTTATAAATATTATTTTTGGTACTCACAACGACGGGTATCATTCACTTTGCTCGACACTCTCTGAAATTGGGGGTAAAGAGGATTCGGTAACTGTTGCTTTTCTTTTATTAACTTTCTTCGCCGGGATCGGAACGAAATCAGCAGGTTTTGTCGGATTCACACTTATATCACATGGATTTTCTTCATTTTCATCAATATCCACAGTGACGGTTTCAGTGGATGAGCTTGAGGCTGTAGTACCCTTCTTGGGACCACCTCGAGTTCGACGCCCAACCATGGTGGAGATTGGAACGTCGTCAGATGGGACCGTGGTTGGAGGAATAGTGGCGAGAGGGGTTGGATGAGGGTTTACATGTTCTGGGTTAGAGGTTGGTGATGGATTTGTGGATGGATTTTGATGTCGAGGAAAGGCATAGAAGTGTTTTTGAGTTGGCATAGTTTTGGAGGTAGGTGGTGGGTCAGATGATGGAGATGGGTTCGTCATTTTTGTGGTTTTGATGGGAATAGTGGTGTTAAAAGAAGTTTTGACCATGGTGGGTAAAAGGAGGGCTTATAGGGTAGGTGAGATGGAGGGAGTGGAAGGTGAAAGGTTTTGTGGGTTGTGGGATTTTGGACGGGGGTTAAAGGGATGAGTGGCCCAATCAATAAATGAGGTAAGTGGAGGTAGTTGGCCCAATAAATTAAGTTTATCACTCGAAATTAAAAGCAAGGTAGCATAATATAAACGTAAATTTAGATATGAGGTTGAGTGATTATCGACTCACGAGTATGGTGTCAATTTTCGGTCTAAAAATGATATGGATGCACATAGAACACTTAATCATATATGTCCATTTTAGTTAATCATTTAGAGGAATTAGCAAGACTCACACTAGAAATCACAAGCAATTAATTAACCCAATTTCTAGTCTAAATTTCTCAAAATGTTCTCTAGCAAATGGCTTAGTAAAAATGTCGGCAATTTGATTTTCGGTTTTGCAAAAGATAAGTCTAACATATCCTTTCTCCACATGATCATGAATGAAATGATGAAGAATATCAATATGTTTGGTTTTAGAGTGTTGAATAGGATTTTTGAAAATATTTATTGCACTCGTATTATCACACATTATGGGAACGGAGTCAAAAATAATACCAAAATTAAGGAGTTGTTGTCTTACCCAAAGGAGTTGAGAACAACAATGTGCGGCACTAACATACTCGCTTTCGGCCGTTGAAAGAGCTACCATGTTTTGTTTCTTTGAGCCCCATGAGATCAAGCAAGGACCCAAGAATGTTGTAATTCCGGAGGTGCTCTTTCTATCTACCGTGCACCCCGCATAGTCCGCATCCGAAAAGCCTATGAGATCAAAAGGACAATATAAGGGATACCATAAGTAGAGATCTTATGTTCTAATCAAATACCGAAGAATTCGTTTAACGGCTTTAAAATGGGATTCTTTCGGATTTGCTTGGAACCTAGCACATAAAAAAACACTAAAGAGAATGTCGGGACGACGTGCGGTCAAGTAAATAAGTGAGCCTATCATACCTCTATACACCTTTTCACTAATATTTTTACCGAGTTCATCTTTGTCCAATTTGGACCCGGCTACCATAGGTGTATCATGAGACCTACCATTTGTCATCCCAAATTTCTTAAGCATTTCTTTAATGTACTTTTGTTGATGAATCATGATTCCATCCTTTGATTGTTTGATTTGGAGCCCAAGGAAAAATCCTAGCTCACCCATCATGCTCATTTTAAACTCCGATTTCATTATTCCGAAAAATACAAGTATAGGAGTTCATTTGTTGCACCAAATATAATGTCATCAACATATACTTGGACAACCAACAGTTTAGCTGACTGTGACTTTAAGAACAATGTTTTGTCAACGGAGCCTCTTTTAAAACCGTTTTCAATAAGAAATTTAGACAATCCATCATACCAACACCTAGGTGCTTGTTTTAAACCATAAAGAGCTTTGTCTAATTTGAAAACATGGTTAGGCAAATCATTGTCCTCAAAGCCCGGTGGTTGCTCCACAAAGACATCTTCTTCCAAATATCCATTTAAGAAAGCGGTTTTAACATCCATTTGGAAAAGTTTGATGCCTTTGTGAGCCGCAAAAGCTATAAGTAATCGCATGGCTTCAAGTCTAGCTACCGGTGCATAGGTCTCATCGTAATCAATACCTTCTTGTTGGTTATAACCTTGCACCACTAGTCTAGCCTTGTTCCTTACAATTTCTCCCGAGTCATCAAGCTTATTGCGAAAGACCCACCTAGTACCAATGGCGGTACGGTTAGGTGGTCTAGGGACTAAGTGCCATACCTTGTTTCTTTTGAATTGATTGAGTTCTTCTTGCATGGCAAGCAACCAATCTGCATCAGTCAGAGCGACTGTTACATTGGCGGGTTCAATTTGAGAGAGGAAGGCATTGTGGGCACAATACTCGTTGAGATGAGCAAGATTGTTGAGGGATGATCTTGTTCGAATTCTAGAGTTGAGATCGCTTGTGAGATTAGAGAGTGGATGAGAGCTTTGATGTTTCCACTTCTTTGGAACAATAGTTTCTTGTTCCCCCTCAGCAAAAGACATCGGTCTCGATGAATCGTTTCCATTTGCTTAGAGTGGTCTTCATCAGCACTGTTTTGAGTTGATTCAATTATGGAGGTGGAGGCAACAGTCGTTTGGTCTGTTGCATCCAGAGAGGAAACAGCAGCAGGTGTACCACGTGTTCCCCCTGAGTTGCAGCTTTCCTTTGAAAGTAACAGTCCCTGTGGCTATTGAAAATCAGCGTTGGGAGCTTCTATTTCCTCGAACACAAAATCTTTTCGCACAAGACCAATCTCAAACTCATCATCATCATCATCATCATCATCATCTTCTTCCACGTTTTGTGCCTGTCCAAGCACACTAGATTCATCAAAAAATGACATGGATGCTTTCTTCAATTAACATGGTTCGTTTATTGTAAACTTTATAGGCCTTGCTATGATCGGAGTACCCAATAAACACCCCTTTATCACTACGTGGATCAAACTTACCCAAGTTGTTTTTACCATTGTTATGAACAAAACATTTGCTTCCAAAGCATCTAAAATATGAAATATTGGGTTTTCTTCCACGTAGTAATTCATAGGGTGTTTTATTAAAGATACTCCTTATCATGACACAATTATGAATGTAGCAAGCGGTATTTACCGCTTCAGCCCAAAAGTTCTTAGGCAACTTACTACATAATAACATTGTTCTAGCCATACCTTCAAGGGTCCTATTCATCCTTTCAACCACACCATTTTGTTGTGGGGTTCTAGGAGCCAAGAAGTTATGGTCTACACCATTGTCATCACAATAAGCACCAAATGATGAGTTTTCGAATTCGGTTCCATGATCGGTTCTTATTGAAACAAGTTTTAAATTAAGTTTATTTTGAATCTTTCTTAACCAAATTAGAAACTCATCAAATGCCTCATTATTAGAGCTTAAGAAGAGTGCCCAAACAAACCTAGAGTAATCATCAACAATGACACACACATAACGACTACCACCTCTACTTCTAGTTCTCATTGGTCCACACAAGTTGATATGTAGAAGTTGTAAAGGTTGAAATGTACTCACAATTCTTTTGGATTTAAAGGAACTTATAACATGTTTGCCTCTAGCACATTCATCACACACTTTATCAAAATCAAACTTCATATTGGGAATGCCTTCAACTAAGTCGAGTCTTTTAAGAGTGTTAAGAGTTTTAGTACTAACATGACCAAACCTTTTATGCCATAACCAAGGATCATTATTCATTACACTCATGCAAGCCATGGTATGACCGGATAGAGTGTTCAAATTAGTTAAGTACACGTCTTTGACACGTCTTCCTTCGAGGATTAATTCATGAGTAGTGGCATTAATTATCCGACACACATTAGCACTAAATTCTACAATATTACCCTTATCACAAAGTTGGGAAATGCTAAGAAGATTATGCTTCAAACCTTTGACAAGCCGCACGTTGTCGACACAAAGTAATGGTGACTTACCAACATTTCCAATGCCAATTACTTCACCCTTTTTGTTGTCACCAAACCTTACCATGCCACCATTATATGCTTTAAGTGAGAGGAATTGGCTTCTATCACCCGTCATGTGACGAGAGCATCCACTATCCAAGTACCAATTGCGGCCGCCTCTCACCAAGCCCTACACAAGGTTAAACTTTGAGTTTAGGAACCCAAACAAACTTAGGTCCCATTTTGTGATCAACATATCTTACGGTGTCTTTCCTAATCCATATTTGCTTTATTACTTTGATGTTCTTGTTAATGTCATCAAATATTTTTCTACAAGCATTGAAGACATGACCATTCTTACCACAATAGTTGCAAATAATGTACTCGGGAAGACCAACGTATTTCCTTATTCTAAAATCAGTTTTAGGCTTCTGGATGCAACAGTCTGTCTGATTGTTCCATTTGAAGCCCAAACCAGCAACTTTGCTACATCTCTCGGTTTGACTCGTGAGAAAGTTTAACACAGTTTGACTTCCCTCCCATTTTTCAGTGATGTTTTTAGCATTTACAAGCTCATTGGTCAAGTCATTGACTCTGGAGAGGAGATGAAAATTCTTTTCTTTTTCCCTCTTGAGTTCATCATTGTTTACACTTTCTATAGACAACCTTTTCTCAACTATGAAGTCATGGGTGTGGTTATTGAGTTTAGACATGAGATATCCGATCTTTTCTTTGGACTCCTCATACTTAGATGTCATCTCATCAAGACGTTTGTTTAGATCAACGAATTCATCGGATCTATGATGAGGAGTAGATCTAGAGGTGCTACACTTGGGCATACCCTTTTGAAGAAAGGTAAGCCTTTCATGAAGAACCTCTATTTCTTTCTTGAGACTAACTACCTCACCTTTTAGACACTTGTTTTCATTGACCAAACACTCAATTTTCTCATTGGACTTGTCTAGATGTTTGTCAGAAGCAACAGTCCCAGACACTGTTTCTCTTAGGTCTACAATCTCGACCACAAGGTCATAGACTTCATTTTCAAGAGCATCTTTGTCCCTCAAAAGATCATCATGCTCCTTGGTTAGTGAGGAAACTTGCATCACCAAGGTAGTGTTGACATTTTCAAGGTCAGAGGCGTCTGTGGAGGTCATCTTAAGACGCTCTAATTCTTTAGTCAAATGTTTGTTCAACTTGTTGACTCTTTTAACTTCATCATAAGCCTCATAGGTGACAGTGACGCTATCTGTTGCTTTTAGTTCATTTTTAAGGTTAAAGTTCTTTTGAGCAATTTCCTCAATCTCGATTTGCATTACCTCAAGTTTATCATTTTGAAACCGACACTTATCAAAGAGTTGGTCAAGAAGCTTACATACTTTCTCTTTGGAGTAAGTTCTAGTCTTGGCCTTTAGATGATTTACCTCGTTGTCGGAATCGGATTCGGAGTCATCGGGATTAGCCATGAGTCATCTTAGGTGTTCGATTTTTGAGGTTTTTGAGACTTTGTCCTTAAGATGACTTGTAAGACACATTTTGGCCTCTAGTTCCTCCTCGATGAGTTCCTCATCTTCCTCGGAGTCGGACATTCCCCAAATTGCACTCATGACTCTATGTTTATAGTCCTTTTTAACTTTTTCTCTTCTTTGCTTTGATTTGATATCATCCCACTTGGGACATTCTTTAATTTGGTGAGTTTTATCACCACATTTAAAGCATCCCACGGTGGAATTAGGTCGTTTCTTAGGAAAGCGTTTTTTTGAGTAATTATTAGTGAACCTTTTGTTTCCTTGACCATTGACTAACCCGGCTAGATTCCTTGAGAACATAGCAAACTCGTCTTCCTCCTCATCTTCTCCATCACTTGGAGAGGATGTGAGGGCGAGACTCTTTCCCTTTGAGGACTCACTAGAATGCTTGTCGAGATTAAACTCATGAGCCATTAGTGATCCCATTAATTCATGAAGAGATATGGTTGACAAGTCTTTAGCTTCCTCTATGGCGGTGACCTTGGGTTGCCACTTAGAGGTTAGACTTCGAAGGATTTTTCGAATAATGTCCTCGGACTCGAAATTCCTTCCTAGACTCTTTAGCTCATTAATAATACAAGAAAAACGTGAGAAAAGCTATTTATGGACTCATCCTTTAACATTCCAAACATCTCATATTGTTGCATGAGAAGGTCAACACGGTGTTTTCTCACTTGGGATGTCCCTTCATAAGCAAGTACAAGAGAATCCCAAATAGATTTTGCCGTAGGACATCCAGAGTGTTGGAATATGTGTCCTCCGACAATAATGCGATCACAACTGTTGATCATGATGATCACATGTTTAAGTCTCATTTTAAAGAATACAATTGGGAAGTAATTTTTTACAGTCAACTGGTCCACACATATCGTTAATGATTGGCTGACTAGAGTTTGACATTACTGTCGTGCGACGGTGGTGACCAGTTGATCCCCTTAGGTCATACCTATAGGGTAACACTCTTAATTGATCATTTAATTGATCGTATGACGATACGGGTCAATTAAATTACTTAAAATTGACGGACGATTTTGGAAGTAATATTTACGTGTCTCATTGTAATTTGATTAAATAAGATACGGTCTAACTAATCGAATTGTTTTATTACTTAGATGAAATTATTGTTTAAGGAAACAATTGCATTTGAATGAATAAATTATTATAAATACAAGATGTTGTGATTTATATTAGGTAAAATATTTTGGTACAAGTAATTATGAATTACTAAGTCGATTTTGTATATCACGTATTTTTATTAATGCGTTGATTTTTAATATGTTAAAAATACATAACAATTTTATGTGACATGTGACAAATTGACAAATTGACAAAAATAAAATGGAGTCCATTTTATCTATATGTACCGAAATTTAGGGTGTATTAGGTGAAATATTGTGTTGATTATTTTATATAGAAAACACAATCATTAACCTAAGAAATAGCCATGCAAACCTACTTGTCTTTGTGAAGAGAACCTTGGTCATGCATTGGCTATTTTCACCCCCCCACTTTACCCGGTTTTTGAAGAGCATATCCAAGGGTCTTTTGCTCAATAATTTATCATATACACCATATGAAAATAGTAGTGTATCTATTATTCATTCATCATCTAAAAATTAGAATTTTAGAAAGATAAATTCTTCCTTCTCTTCCCTCTCTATAAACCGAAATAATAGAGAGATCAAACAAGTTTTTGGGTCAATTTTTACACAAAATTAATATTGTTCTAGTAATAATAATATTAATTTTATTAAGTTGTTATCTTGGGTATAAAACCTTGGGAGAGATTCTCTTCTTGAATCCTTGTTCATCCAATTAAGGAGAGCTTAAGAACAAGAGAGTAGGAGAACTCTCTTGTGCCCATATAAACCGAAATCCTCAATGTAAGAATGAAGATTTCTTCCTTATTTTACTTATAGTTTGCATGCATAAGATCATCTTTTAATTTTATGACTAATTAAAATTATAACATTATGAATATGTTGTGTATAGAGATATAGATTTCTAACAAGCGGTATCAAGAGCCTTGGTTGTTTGCATGCAAATCGGTTATAGTTTTTCCGAGTTATACGATTAACATATAAAACTTGTAAATTTGTGTTATTATGATATATCACGAAATAATTTATGCAATCTAAAGTTTCTGATCCTAAAATGTATTTAGGATATTTTGGTTAATTTATGGATTTTTATTGTTCATCTTATATAATAATGGCATTAAAAATGTGTTTTTATGATTAAAATGTCATTTTCGGACTAAAATTAGCTAAACTTTGAATTTTCAAGTGATTTTTGGATATGTTTTCACATGTTTTATTTTTAGATGACCTGTAAATTTCAGAATTTTTGGAGTTCTTATGCTCGAAATATGGATTTTTCATGCTAAAAATCGGATTTAGATGATAAATAGGTTAATATGAGATAAATTTCGAATCTGGTCATAGGAATTTAATATGTTGTCACATGCAATTTTACAACATGTGTGTAAAATAATAGGCTATATCGAAGTCTTTATGCATGATTTATGAATTTTTGATGAAAAATAGCATAAATAGTGACTTAATTAGTGAATAATTGCTAAAACATACTCCATGACTAAGGAAAAACGTCATATGTTGCATTTTATTACCCACTTCAGATCTAAAATTGAAAAGTTGATGAATTTATTTTTCCTCATGTTTTTATGATTATAATTAATAAATTCGATAAACCGCAACATTGTTTTTCCGATAATTTTACGAAATTTTAATCTAAGTTTTTTGAACATTATGAGGGTCATGGTATTTTTCCAGAATGTTCATAAGTTTAAATTTCAAATTTCAAATTTATTTGAAATTTTTGTGATTTATTTGAAGTTTATAGCATTTTATTGTAATTTTAGGTCCATTAATGAACAATTTTAAGAAATATGAGTTGATTATGGTCAAATAGTTAATGGAGACTAATTTTGAGTCCTAAGAGGTTTGGATAATTAACTTGTGCATAAATATGAATTTATGTATTTTATTGTGATTTTAAAAGGTTGAATCACGCAAATCCGTAAAAACCGTTAAATATACGATATTGGCTCCTTAAAGGCGATTTAGCATAAAATTGGGCATATTCATACATATTATAATGCTGCATTTTATTTATGATTGTCATAATTTTATTTTATGTAATTTTTGAATTATGTAATTTTACTTAGTATGGCCTTAGTTTTTAATTGGTATTACCCGAAATGTATGGGAATATCGATTCGGTTGTAATTTATTGTGATCTCGTATCACCGTTTTGTAATTTAATAGATTTATTTTATTTTAATTACATATGTATAATAGGAAATTATGTAATTTGTTATGTAATTTATTTATTTATTCCGGAGTTCCTTGAAGACGGTGTCACTCAAGGAAGACGATTCATAAAGACGGTGTTACCTCGAGATGCGTGCCTCAACCGAAGTTCAAGGGACCAATGGAGTTGGTTTCCGAATATGTAATAGTTAATTAGATTTTCTATTTTAGGAAGGCCATACTAGGATTTATTTTATGCTTTGCATTTTATTTATATGTCGCATGCATCGCTAAATCGCCATAACTAAAACATGCATTGTCATTTTAATCGAGTTTATCGACCGTGTCAATTATAATTATCGTAGTTCACCGCTTTAGTTCACTTAAAACGTGTTAGATAATAAATTGACATGACCTCTTGCTAAAATAATCAATTGAGACTTAGCCTTACCAAAGAGTAGAAACCATGAAAACCTATTTCGTGAGGGAGTGCACTCGGCCACACCGGGGTACAAACCTTGTTACGTAGGAGAAGTGGGTGATAAATGTCTATCCACCGAATTCATGTTGATGAAGGTTTCATCGGCCACACCGTGCCCAAGTTAATATGGGTTTGGATCATGGACACATTTATTCGAAATTTGGATTGAACTCAACAAAAGTTTTTCGATAAGGGTTTTATCGGCCACACCGTGCCCTTGTCGGATGTGTTTTGGGCTAAAGATAAAATATTAATGTAATTTTATCGACCAAGAGTTCTAAAAGTAGAATTGATTAAAGAGTTAATCCACCGAGTTATATTGATAAGGGTTTCATCGGCCACACCGTGCCCAAGTTAATATGAATTTGGGTCTTGGAATCATTTATCTAGTTGGGTAGAGGTCACTAGAAAAATGCCATAAAACTTGTTTAAACTTATTTTACGAGTATTATTATATTGAAAACGACATATGTTTTATTCCTTCTATATTTTGTTTTGTAGACCGCTCTTATTTCTCATAACAAATGGCAAATCCAAACACCAACGCCACACCTCTCACTAATACTTCATGGCTCCGATCCTTCAGGGATCGATGTAAACTTGAAAAGAATGGGTCAAATTTCTCCGATTGGGATGCCCAACTCAAATTAGCCGCCCAAGGTGACGACAAGCTTCGTTACCTTACCGAGGCCTCTCCACCCGAACCTAACACTAGGTCGACCGCCGCCACTAGGGAAGCATATGAGGCTTACCATAAGGAGTCCGCCGCAATGAAAAATGTGTTGATCTTTGCGATGGAGGCGGATCTCCAAAGGAGAGCCTTTAAGATGGGCACCGCTAATGAAATCTACTCCAAGCTTGTGACAATGTTTTCACAAACTCCGCGGATCGTCCAATATGAGGCGGCAGCGGCATTCTTTGATCTCGACTTCAAAGAGGGCCAAAAGGTTAGCCCTCATGTGCTCAAATTAATGGAGCTAGTCGAGACCTTGAAGATTCAAAAGGTTAAAATCCCCAAAGAACTAATTGTAGATAGGATTCTACACTCCTTATCCAAGGTCAAAGCGTATGTTCAATTCCGGGTGAATTTTAACATGCAAGACAAGGACGTGTCTCTTGAAGAGTTGCACAAGTTACTTGTGCAAGCTGAAAGAGACATGGGGTTAAATGTTAACCCACCTAAGGATGTGCTTAACATTAGCACCAAAAGTAAGGGGAAGTTCAAGAAGAATGGGAAGAAGAGTAAGAAGCAAGCTCCCACTTTCACCAAAGCTAAGACTTATGAAGCTAGTACCTCCAAAATCAAGAAGGGTCCTCTTGACAAATGCTATTATTGTAATGGTGTTGGACATTGGAAAAGAAATTGTTCCAAATACCTTGGTGATATTAAGGCTGGAAAGATCACTCCAGTAGGTAAATGACTATCCTTTCTTTTATGTTTCTATTTCAACTATGGTATTGTGATACAAAGTTGTGATAATGTATCCCCTTTTTATTGTAAATAGGGCCTCCACCAAGCAAGGACAAGGGAAAAGAAAAGCAAGCTTGAGAAACCATCGAGAAGCTAGGAATAACTTCCATGAAGCTTCGCTTTTTATTGTCTTATTTTTAATTATGTTTCGGATTTTTAGAACCTTTTGATTTCCGTGTTCGACATGGAAATGTATTTTGGATAATGGTTGTATTTTGGATAATGGTGGCTTGATTTGCAACCCAAGTCACCCGTTTTATCGTTTTTATCCTTGTTCTAAAATTCGTCTTTATCCGCTTGCTCATAGAAACATATGATCATTCACTTAAAGTGATCTAATAGACAACTATAATGATGGGATTCATTATATGTCCACAAGCTTAAGGCTTGTGTATGATCATTTATAAAGTGATATTGAGTTAACGAACTCTCTTAAAGGAAAGTTAATTACCAAGTACACTTACGAAATCTAAAACAATTAGTCAACCTATGAGATAGTCCTCCTTATACTTCAAAAATCATTATTTGTGTCTCATAAGCTATCTTTGAATCTCTAGTGTATTCATTCTAAAGATAGAGTGGGAGAAAATGAGGACACAATGAACACCAAGATAAATTTGTGTACTTATGTAAATGAGATCTACGCAAGGGTGAATGATTTGAATGAAGGTATACCTATTTATATGGTATACACAAATAGATGAGATCTATGGTCTCGAATAGATCTACATGACAATAGAGACCAAGTGAAGTAATCAAAACAATATGTTCTCAAGATAACTAAACGAGGAGACCAACAGAAAGTTTTGGAAGAAGAATGACTAATATAAAGTCTCAACAAGAGTTTTTGACTAGTTTATGATAAACTTTGACCAATAGTTTCAACATTGATATTTACTTAAGAGCCTATATGAATCAAAGTTGCAAGGATTGATATACCGATATCTTCAATAGCTAAGTTTTAACCACGCTAATGTCATTACTTAACCTCATTATGAAAATGAAATGGTTAAACCTCCTTCCGAAAAGGGTATTTTGAAGGACGTGTATTAGATATTATTCATATTTAAATAATGAGATTGCCACGCATCATTATAAAATGAATG
The DNA here is from genome assembly GCF_048544455.1 of Silene latifolia. Classification (NCBI taxonomy): domain Eukaryota; kingdom Viridiplantae; phylum Streptophyta; class Magnoliopsida; order Caryophyllales; family Caryophyllaceae; genus Silene; species Silene latifolia. The sequence continues at coordinate 23,989 of NW_027413175.1, read as the reverse complement.
AGTTGGAGATTAAAATCTCTTTCCATAACGTTGAGATTGAAACCTTTTCAAAATAGGTATTTTGAAAGGATATGATGGGAACATATATGGTTTTATCTTATAACTTTGCGAAGCAACATATATTCCAATTCTTAAAATGTTTCGATTGAGTAGTCAACTTTGAAACATGTGGAATTAAGTGGGAGTTTGGAAATTATCATGTGAAGACATGGAATTTAGTGGGAGCAATCATCTTGTAAAAATTTACAACTCACTACTCATTGAGAATGACGAGCTAGTACTTTCTTTCACAAAGAAGTATTTGAATTTTCAATTCTGGATGAAAATGGACTATGATGAATCCAATTACATCAAGAGATGTTGGATTAGTATTGAGACATACACATCGAATCAACGAGAAACGTAGGTTATTCATGTAAATGAAAATGGAATTGCCATTAGCAGTCATGGTCGTTCCTTGAACCTAAGAATGGTTGATCTCATGATTATTAGTTACTAATGTTTCCGCCATTAGAATAATCATGCACATGTCCAATAATGAATCATATGCATAAGAGCACGATGATTCATTGGCAAGCCATACAAGAAACGTCATGAATTCTCGAGGAGAATCCGATGAGCGATTTCAGTGTTTGACAGAATACTCTGCTATGTGTCAAGAGATTGCACATATTAAAATTCGAACAACACGTAAGGATTTATGAAAATCCTAAGCCTTTCAAGCTAAAAAGAGAAATAAGAAGTTTGGAAAAGTACTTAGTTGAATGAGAAATTACTCAAAACTAATATTTTCTAAAATGCTAGGACTTGTGAGAAGTGCTAGGCTAATCTTCTTGACAAATTGTTGCAAGACTCTGCAAAAAATTTACCTAGTGCATTATGAATGGATGGAGTACTTGATCAGTGCAAGTTGAATCATTCACCGCATATTCATTGGTTATGTAATAATCAACAGGAAAGTTCTTTCAAGATAAAGAACCCAATCCGAGGTTGGGAACCCATATGTGTACTTGGTAAGGTTCATGCTATGAGAGATAACATGAACGTAAAGGAAAATGCGATTATAAGGAGTTTGAACACATGGACACGTGATATGTTAAACTTCTATTGCAATCAACAAGTGTTTACACACTTACGATATGCATCACAAGGTTGTAATACGGTATTGACTACCCGAGTGTGATGTCGACATTTGTCGTTTGAGTTATTGTTAACTCACCTTATACTTTGTTACATCCAACGGGTTGTAGAGACAATTGAACCCCGTTTAAGTGAACACGATTAGCATTGTATTCGCCCATAGTTACTTACATGAGGTGACGTCTCGAAGTGACTAGAATGTGATGCGATTGATGGCAAGTTCAAGTGCCATGGAGTCATATGAGAATGACTAGTCGATCACATAGGCAGACTGTTGGGAACATTTTGTCGGGCCTTATGACCACTTATAGAGTTCTGGCAAATTTATATAGCCTGGTCGTGGCGAGAGCTACTATAGTATTCTAATGAGTCAATTCTTTTGACTAAAGACTATTCGCCTAAGATGGCACAGTTTCAGATTAACTTTGATTTGTGTTACTACGACCTTCGTAAATGGGGTCAAATGGGCATATTTTGGGTTATGATGGTTGTGGCTAGTCGAAGGGAATGAGTGCGATAGAAATTGTCCACCCCTTGTCAGGGTTATAACAATATCTCAAGGCCACTCGAGGAGTAATGAACTGGAAATGCGTGGCCACGCTCGGAAGATATCTATGATAGATAAATCCGGTCAATCAGTTATTCTCCAGATCGAGGAAACCACTCTCGATATGATCACTTGCAAGTACGACCTGAAAGACACCTTGCATTGAGTGGGAGATAGTAATAGGACAAGAGAATTGGTGACGCACACTTGTCGAGGACAAGTGGGAGATTGTTGGAATATGTGTCCTCCGACAATAATGCGATCACATATTTAAGTCTCATTTTAAAGAATACAATTGGGAAGTAATTTTTTACAGTCAACTGGTCCACACATATCGGTAATGATTGGCTGACTAGAGTTTGACATTACTGTCGTGCGACGGTGGTGACCAGTTGATCCCCTTAGTTCATACCTATAGGGTAACACTCTTAATTGATCATTTAATTGATCGTATGACGATACGGGTCAATTAAATTACTTAAAATTGACGGACGATTTTGGAAGTAATATTTACGTGTCTCATTGTAATTTGATTAAATAAGATACGGTCTAACTAATCGAATTGTTTTATTACTTAGATGAAATTATTGTTTAAGGAAACAATTGCATTTGAATGAATAAATTATTATAAATACAAGATGTTGTGATTTATATTTGCTAAAATATTTTGGTACAAGTAATTATGAATTACTAAGTCGATTTTGTATATGATGTATTTTTATTAATGCGTTGATTTTTAATATGTTAAAAATACATAACAATTTTATGTGACATGTGACATGTGACAAATTGACAAATATAAAATGAAATCCATTTTATCTATATGTACCGAAATTTAGGGTGTATTAGGTGAAATATTGTGTTGATTATTTTATATAGAAAACACAATCATTAACCTAAGAAATAGCCATGCAAACCTACTTGTCTTTGTGAAGAGAACCTTGGTCATGCATTGGCTATTTTCACCCCCCCTTTACCCGGTTTTTGAAGAGCATAGCGAAGGGTCTTTTGCTCAATAATTTATCATATACACCATATGAAAATAGTAGTGTATCTATTATTCATTCATCATCTAAAAATTAGAATTTTAGAAAGATAAAATCTTCCTTCTCCTCCCTCTCTCTAAACCGAAATAATAGAGAGATCAAACAAGTTTTTGGGTCAATTTTTACACAAAATTAATATTATTCTAGTAATAATAATATTAATTTTATTAAGTTGTTATCTTGGGTATAAAACCTTGGGAGGGATTCTCTTCTTGAATCCTTGTTCATCCAATTAAGGAGAGCTCAAGAACAAGAGAGTAGGAGAACGCTCTTGTGCCCATATAAACCGAAATCCTTAATGTAAGAATGAAGATTTCTTCCTTATTTTACTTATAGTTTGCATGCATAAGATCATCTTTTAATTTTATGACTAAATTAAAATTATAACATTATGAATATGTTGTGTATAGAGATATAGATTTCTAACACAGAGATTCGACTAACTTCCCCCTCACCAACACAACGTTGAAGAATCGACATTGCTTTGGAGTTCTTTTCGGCAAGTTTGAAGTCATTTTCATTGTAATCTATTTTCTCTTTCGTTTTGGTGAAACCGTTTAAGATATCGGTTTCCTCAATAATAAGAGGTCCATTTTGGATGATGTTCCAACATTGATAGTCTATACTTTTGATGTAATGTTCCATTTTGAGTTTCCACCATCCAAAATTCGCACCGGTAAAGACCGAGATCTTGGAGTGTTTTTCGGAATCCATTACCCACGAATCAAACTCTAAGACGATTAGCCTCGATCAAGATCACGTGGCTCTGATACCAATTGTTGAGTTTATGGATTCAAGTACCTAAGAGGGAGAGGGGGTGAATTAGGTACTATTTAAAAAATTTTAACTTCAACTTTATTGACTTAAAGTAAGTTGTAGGTTGAAAAGAGATAGAAGAATACTTCGAATAATATTAAGAAATTAAACGAGTATTAAAATGGACGTTTGCTGAAGTATGAAGGTAACAATTGTTCTGACTGTAGCTATTTGTCTCAGTTCATGAAGTACAGATCTGAGACCAAATGTGACAAAGATGTGGAACTCATTACTTCAAAAATTAAGCAAAAGAAATACAAACTAAATAAAGAGCAGCGGAATAAAACAAATAAAATCAAACACGAGATTTTTGAATTGGTTCGGCAAGAACTCAAGTGCCTACGTCCAATCTACTTTTTATTGATTAATTTTAGTGATCTACTCCGACTACTAAAAAAACCCATACAATAAAAAGACAACAACCTACTCCGGTTGTGACACAAGTTCAAAAACTACTCCGTTCTAGAACAAGTTAACTCGCAACCTACTCCGGTTGCCAAAGAGTTAAAGACTACTCCGTCCTAAACTCTACACACAAACTTAGAACTTTAAGGATCAAGTTTCCACTAGCTTATTCTTAACAAGAATTGAGATGGACAACTTTACAAGATCAATGGTTCATAAGTGAGAGAGTTTAGTATGTTAAAGTAACAGTAGCTATGATTGTAACACTTGAAGACTTTTAAAAACTTTTCAAAATAAAGACTCGGTTTTTAAGCTTTGAAAACAATTTTGCAAACTTAAATGAAATCTCAAAAAAAGTCTTAAGGATTTGAGGGGATAAGGCACGCCTTTTATAGGGAGAGCAAGCAAGGTGGGTTGTTAGGGTTTTAAGGATCAAGGACCATCACATGTGATGAGGTTCAACCCATTCCCAAACTTGCACAAAAGAGGGTTCTTATTCAAAAGGCAAAGGAGAGAAAGAGTGTTTGAAATTATCCAAAAGAGATCATAAGTTTTCAGAAAACAAATGGTGGAAAACAAGTCACATGATGACAAGCTTTCACAAAAATGGCAAAAAACAATCCTTATTTTATGAAAGACCAAAGAGTCAAATTTGCGCAAAGAGGAAACAATTTGAAATGATAATTACTCAAACCACTTTTTTCTAGAAGGCCAAATCCTTGCAAAAAATCTGAAAGTCATCTTTTAAAATTCAAGACACGTAAATGACTTTTGAAAGATAAGAAGAAGTTCCAAGTGTTACGAATTAAGGCAACGGTCCAGGCTGCTGTTACTTGTGAAAATAACAGTGGTCTTGACTGTTTCTGTTTCTTTAAAATACTCTACTTTCTAACTTGTACATTAGATGACGCCTAGGACTCAATACATTGGGTGATCAACAATTCAACACTTCTTAATCCAAGCTTGATTTAATCATAAATCCTGAAAAAGTAAACTAAGATAGCACACATTAAATGGGCATGTTATCATCAATCAAAGGAACCCAACAAAGTTGATGACAAGTCTTGGTGAAAATTTCAAATTTAAACAGTACAAGTCTTCCATGTATAATGCTCCTGTAAATGGCTTAGCTGAAGCATTTAATAAGACACTATGCATTTTGTTGAGGAAAGTGGTGGCGAAGTCAAAGCGTGATTGGCATGAGAGAATCGGTGAGGCATTGTGGGCCTATCGTACTACATACAAGACACCCACTCAAGCAACCCCGTATGCGTTGGTGTATGGAGTTGAAGGCGTATTGCCGTTAGAAATTCAAATTCAATCTTTAAGAGTTGCCATTCATGAAGAGCTTACAAATGATGACAATGACAAGATGCGCTTGGAAGAGTTGGAAGCTCTAGATGAGAAAAGGTTGCAAGCACAATAAAAGCTGCAGTGTTATCAAGCACGGTTGTCACGCGCATTCAACAAAAAGGCACACCTTCGATCATTTCAGGCAGGAGACTTGGTGCTCGCGGTAAGAAGGCCAATCATTAATTCTCACAAACCTAAAGGCAAGTTCACTTCTAAGTGGGATGGGCCATATGTCGTGCAAGAAGTATACACCAATGGTGCATATAAGATTGTTGATGAAGACGGTGTTCATGTAGGACCGATCAACGGAAAATTCTTGAAGCGCTACCACTCCTAAGCATGAGGCTAAACTGCATAAGCTCCTAAGCATGAGGCTAAATTGTATACCAGAAAAAAACTCAAAAACCCAAAAAAAAAACCCCAAAAAAAACCCAAAAAAAAAACATCCTTCCCTGAACTACGTAGGCTTGATCTTGTAAAGTACTTTGGTACTTTGCGAGTACGTAGGCAACTTGAGTAAGCATTTATTTAGGCGCAGCCACACCCCAAAAAAGAATCCGTTTTAATGAACTACGTTGGTTTGATCTTGCAATTTGTCCTCCATGGTCACTTTACGAGTACTTAGGCAGTTTGAACACACACTTTGTTCAAGTGCAGCCACACCAAAATATTCAAACCTCTCAAAATCCCTCCTAGCCCGCAAGAGCTTAAACTGCGCACGACTTAATAAACTTCAAATCAGTCGGTCTTTAAGGACAAGGACACTCTTGATCATTGATGGATTTTGCCTGAATGGAAGAAATTTCATCGTATATTTTAAATCTTCAAGTACCTTGCTTTCCTTTGAACAAGTGTAGACCATGAGTAGTTGACGGTAATTCTTCATTTATTCATGGTTGTCTGATAGAATTTTACTCGAGAGAATAAAACTCGTATGAGGGCAGCGGAAACAAAGAAAGAACAAACAAGATCCGAACGTATTAGGTACGACCCGATCTGATTTGTAAGGATATTTGACAAACTAGACCTATAATTTTTCAATGTGGTTGATTGAACTCAAGACCTATTGAGAAACAATCTAGTTAGACTCGAATCGCGTCGAAAACTAACTTAATTTTGGTATGTAAACTACACTCCCAAAACAATAAAAAAAAAACACAAGTTTTCTTTTCTTATTCTTATCTTATCATTTTTGAATGGTTAATTCCAAAGCAAAAGCAGGCTACAAATAGCCAAGCAAATCAGCGGTTTAGGAGCTACAAGCAAATGAAAGGCTAGCAATAAACTTGCTAATTAAAGACAATAAAGCTAGGTAATTATGGCTAAATAAATTACCCAAAAGCTAATAACTAAATAAGACATAATCCCTTTATTAACTATCACAAAATTAAGCTGGAAAATGAGCAATTCAACGGACCCAAGTAACCAGGGGCACGCAACGACTCCTCGAACAAAAATAATCCTCATTTGAGCTACTCATTTTCGTATCATACCCTCCCCCTTAGAAGAGAATTGACCTTAATTCTTGTAGTATTGCTCCTCCGGGATCAAAACTGAAGACGACCAGCAAGATAGCGAAAATGATGATGAACACGAGTCTTATTTGCCTTATTTTCAGAATACTCTTGTGCCAAACCAGCTTGTCCCATAATTGCTTGTGCCTTCCTCCCCTCCACCCTCCGTGCACAACTCTAGGTAGGCCAACGCGATCCTTCTTGACGATCAAGCAAATTGAACTCGCATATCTTTGGATGGTTGCAGCACAACTCTTCACTTGACAATCGAACAAAGAATAACGTGACTGACCTTGCAACTCAAAAAGAACAAGCATGCACTGGTGTAGTTTAGAAAACAATTCGAACCCATAACCATACTCAAATGAATCTTTCTGATCTTGCAACTCCAAACTTAGCTCATATTGCAGACTGAATTTATGGACACATTCAAATTGGAATTCCGAATTCAACAAATGGCGCAAACAAGAGGATCCCTTCTTAGTTACTGCATTCTCGCTTGGTTTAACAACGAATTCGAACTCATTAACAAACAAGCAAGTCAAATAAGATGAATTCCTGAATGTTGCAGCATCCTTCGCTTGAAAAACAACCAAGAAACAACCAGTCTGATTTTGCAACATCAGAGGATCAATTATGCATCTCCTCGGCTCAATAATTAGATCGAATTCAGACGCATCCTCAAGTGAGTAGCACGATGCTTCAAAACCAGAAACTAGTCTCGGTACTCGAGGATAAAACACGAGCTGCAAGAATATAAAAGCATGATCGAAGTTGAGCATTAACAATGAACTAGAACCGTCTTTTAGTTTGTCATCTTCAACACACACTATAAGCTCGTTCATCATGTTCAATTCCCAACTCCTCCTCGATTGAAATTCACACCAAGAACAACCAGGCTGCCCTTCTTGATTGACGAACATGCCTTGTGAAGAAACCGGATTCCAGAATAATATAGCATCGATTTTTGCTTGCAAATTACCCTAGTAGCCGCCCCAAAATTTACTAGAACCGAATGCATTCCTTAACACCTGAATATCAGCCCAATAATAATCTGGACAAATCTGAAATTCGAGAGCATCAATTGTATTCGGGATTAGCTGAACGAATCCAACAAACCCCTGGCCAGAATTGAAGGAAGCACGTAGTCTATGGGCATTGGAGCTGAAATTGGTACAACCATCCCCATACTTGTCAAAGTTTGGAGGTTGATTGACATCAATGGAAAACCCAACATTGAAAACAGCATGTTCCTCATCCTTATACAACAACGGTTCAACATATTCATCGAATACCGGAGGTAAATCGAAATTAATCGCATAATCGTTCTCCACTAAAGAAAATTCAGAAAAGTACAAATTTTCCTCGTGGTGCCCCATCTGTTTTGTCAACATAGGATCGTCTTAATTTAGGAAAATCAAGAGCCGAAACTCTGATACTACTTATGATACGAATTTTACTCGAGAGAATAAAACTCGTATGAGTGCAGCGGATACAAAGAAAGAACAAACAAGATCCGAACGTATTAGGTACGACCCGATCTGATTTGTAAGGATATTTAACAAACTAGACCTATAATTTGTCAATGGGGTTGATTGAACTCAAGACCTATTGAGAAACAATCTAGTTAGACTCGAATCGCGTCGAAAACTAACTGAATTTTGGTATGTAAACTACACTCCCAAAACAATAAAAAAAAACACAAGTTTTCTTTTCTTAATCTTATCTTATCATTTTTGAATGGTTAATTCCAAAGCAAAAGCAGGCTACAAATAGCCAAAATCAAATCGATTCAGAGCTACAAGCAAATGAAAGGCTAGCAATAAACTTGCTAATTAAAGACAATAAAGCTAGGTAATTATGGCTAAATAAATTACCCAAAAGCTAATAACTAAATAAGACATAATCCCTTTATTAACTATCACAAAATTAAGCTGCAAAGTGAGCAATTCAACGGACCCAAGTAACCAGGGGCAAGCAACGATTCCTTGAACAAAAATAATCCTCATTTGAGCTACTCATTTTCGTATCATTGTCGATCAAGCAAGCTTCAAGGAACATTGTTCGTGCTCTTTTTGCTATCCAAATCCTCCAAGCTCTGCTTCATATGGGTCATCGCACTCCTTCTTCCTCGTGGACATAAAGAGCCTTGCAAATACCTTCGAACAAATCTCGCACTACGTGACAGATTGATGTGAGTAGCTTGAAATCCTCATGCGGTGGACTGGTCAAGAGAGTATCGAAGTGTTCCACCTCGAATTCCTCGGCATCTCTCGCGGTCAACAAGTCAAGTAAATTCTCGGCATCTACCTTGGATTCCTCGTCGTCTCTCACGGTCTTCAACGATCCAGGCCGGGGCAAGTTCAAGCATGATGGGCTTAAATAAGAAGTCGAAATAACTCGCTCTGCGGAATGCTTCAAACTGTCTAACCATTGTCGAGAAGCTCCATTGCTTGCTTCTTGATAACTTGGAAGAGGATCAAACTCAAACGTCCAAAATATTTCGAAATTCTCGCGGTTTTGGCAATGACTTGAACTATCCTATCGATCTATGGTCAAGTATTGAAATGAGCCACCTGGGATGCCTCAAATGCTTCAGTGGCCAATGGGACATGTTGCTTGCTTCATAGCTTGGAAGAGAAATAAAACGACCCAACTCGGAGTTGCTTGCGCCTGATGAGACAAGTGCGTTGCTTGATGAGAAACCAAAATGAGCCATCGAGAAAGTGTCAAATTCTCCCACGGTGGACATCAAACTATCTAACTCGGACTTCAAACGATCTAACTCGAACTTTCTCATAGTCTTCAACGGTCGACGTGACATGCTCATTGCTTGATATAAATGAATTGCCTTGCCCAAGATGCCTCAAATTCTTCAACGATCGCCACAGCATGTTCTTTGCTTGACAGCTCAAAAGAGAATCGAAAGGACCTACTCTGAACTTCTGGCTGAACCAAGACGCCTTGTAAAGTGCCTTCAGTTCCTGGGCACACAAACAAAGAAATCCCACATTTGCATACAGGCATGTGCACATTATTAATAAATATGACTGATGAATGGTCTAATTAAATGCTTATTCATATAGGCTGCGTAAAATGAGAAAGCAGCTGATCCACTGGGAAAATGACGTGAGAGGTTACCTGCTTCAGAGATTTGGTGATCATTTAAAATTGATCAAGAATACAGGAAGTGAAAAACAGTCAACGAAATAAGGAGAAGAAATACGGAACTGAGATAAGGAAAAAGCACACACAAAAATTGGTCATTGATTGTTTTCTTCCTAAACTGAATTTTCCATCCTTCGACAAAAGGAAAAGAGCTCCTTTCATCGTCGTCAAATCTCGGATTCACCATAGCGGAAAGCCTCACCAAGCTACCAGGCCAACAAGCGCTCTAAGTTAGTGTTTCCGTCTCGCAACATCGCTACAAGTGACCCATGCCGCCAGGGCTCTCCTCATTCGCTCCTTCGTGTCGTCGTTTGTCCCTGCAGTTTGCTGGGGTTCTCCATTGTCACCAGCGTGGACACATGTGAGGTATAAGCTAATCCATGGAGAAGTTTTGAATAAGGAAAGACAAAACAGAAGCAAGAAAGTAAATACAAAAAAAAGCCTTCTTACTTTTCTCAAGTATTCTGTAATTTCGTCCCTCCACACGCAAAACAAAATTGGATTCCTCACCATCACCACTAATCTCATCACCGTGAGCCATTTATCATTCATGGTCACAAGTCGAATTCCGATCACCACCTATTCAATAAGAATAGACCGCAATTAGTTTAATTGCTAGAAGGCAAAAGCTGGAATGAAACTGTTTCAAAAGTTCTTCGGGTTAAATTGGGTCGATCAAGGTTCGAATTCTGGTCAGAAATGGGTTCAATATTGGGCGAAAATGTAGCCAATATCCAGGTCGGCACCTATCCAACAACAATAAGATCCAGTTAGTCTTATATTAAGAAGGGAAATTCGATAGTATATCAGAATTTTGTGGGTCAAATTTGGTCAGAATGCTGATAGAGCGGATTTTAAATGAAATCGAATTTACTCCTTCTGCTGTGGTAATGGTGCGACATCCTTCGGATGAAGAAATGCACTCCTGGCTAATTACCAATATGGTTCTTGCATAAACAGAGTCAAAGCCAAAGTCCAGTTAGAAGCGATCATGATCATAAATTTCAAGGATTTGGTAAGAGAGAGACGAAGTGAATCTATCAATGAAATAGATGGTGAAATGAGAATATGCATAGGGATAAAAAACGAAGTGTGGTGTGCAGCAAGGTAAAAAACAGAGCCCCAAAACTCCATGTGTGCCTTGTAAGTTGTAATGGAAAAATGGAGAAAATGATATTACGACATACCCCGAAATCAGTGTTGCGAGTTTTAACCTAATAAGAGAATGGGTGTATGAGCATACCTTCATTCTTCGTATGAGCAAGCAGCATGAGAAAAGGGTCCATATGAGAATGTATAAATTAATGTATTGATGATGATATGAGAAAAGAAACGAAATGGAGTGTGAAGCGAAGCAGACGATCAATGGAGTTTTGGTTTAAAATGTCCAGTAAATGGATAAGCAAGGGGTTCATGCTTGGTGTTTAAATATTAGAGGTTTGCACTTGATCAGTGGAAAGAAAAACAAACGCTTATTTATGCTAATCAATGTGTTTGTCCGTTATGAGTCATAGTATTCATTGTCTAACGATGGCCATGAATGATTAGGATGGTAATTGCCTTTTTCTCAAGATTAAATTCAAACAAAGTCAGCATACAAATTTAAGGAGCATTTGAAGTTGTTGACCGAGTAAATGGGTGGCCAATTACCCATGTTAACGAGGGAAATAGTTATGTTACCTGTCATGGCTATACATAGTTTGCTTGAGAGTAAAATCAAGTAAAGATGGATAAAAAGTATCGTCTACTAAGTCAAAAATTGACACTTTGACTACCAAAATTTACATGCCACTCTTTTAAACTGCTTATGAACTTTCAAGTCAAACCAAATTCACACGGGTAGGACTCGTATGACTTTAAAGTCAAGTAAACAAAAAATTCACATGGGTACTCTTACGATAAGTTAAGTACTCGTGGACTTTCAAGTCAAACAAACAAAATTTCACACGGGTATTCCTAGAGGTAGCAATCGGGTCATCGGGTCGGGTCAACCGGTCGGGTCATATTGGGTTCGGGTCATATCGGGTCAGCCACCCCTTTCGGGTCGGGTTCGGGTCATTATCGGTTGGGTCATTTCGAGTCAAATGATGTATCGGGTCGGGTCGGGTTTGGGTTGGGTCTTTATCGGATCGGGTCATTTCAGGTCAAATGATGTATTGGGTCGGGTCGGATCGGGTTTGGGCCGGGTCATTATCGGGTTCGGTTACTTTATCACATTACTTCAATTTTTGACCATTAAATTTAGTTTTAAGCATTATTTGGTTTAATTACTTCATTATTAAGTCAAACATAACAATCTAATTACAAAATCACTTTCATTTTGATCAATATTAAGCTTAATAATTGTCGGTTCATCAATTTAATCGGGTCAATATCGAGTCGGGTATGGGTCAGGTTCGGGTCACCAATCATCGGGTCAAGTCGGGTTACGGGTCGTCATCGGGTCAGGTCGGGTCGGTTTCGGGTCACTGGTTATCGGGTCATGTCGGGTTACGGGTCATCATCGGATCGGGTCGGTTCCGGGTTAGGTTTGCTCGGTTTCAGGTCGGGTCATTCGGGTCGGGTCAGACTTGCCAGCTCTAGGTATTCCTACGATAAGTTAAGTGCTCGTGGACTTCCAAGTCAAATAAAAAAAAGGTCGAGACCTCACCACGTCAAAACACCCAAAAGGTGTACGTGACAAGGTCCCGAGGAGGCAATTTGTAGGCACGGAAATTTTATTAAAGTGCCGAAAATAAAACAAAATAATTTATTTTAAGTTAATATCAAATTTTAGCTTAATTTATTTATATTTGTCCCGCTTAACGGAATCCGGATCGACCCATTGCAAATTGGGTTATTTGGGCTCTAAAACCAAAAGTATGGTCAATTGGGCCCAAAAGAGAAGTCAAGCTCACAAACAAAGCCCAAACTTCAAGTCCATTTACCAAGGAAGAAATCTCTATAAATAAAAGACTTCCCCACCATTTCAAGGTGGAAAAAAATCACTTTACAAGAGAGAAAAATCACTTGAGACAAACCACTTGTGAAAGTTAGAGAAAGAAAGGCATCAAAAGCTCTCAACTTCTCTCTACAAATCTCCTTGGCAAGTAGACAACAAGCACCATAAAATCGTGCCGTCTACACAGGGAAACTCAAACCAAATTCAAGCATCGAAGAGAGACTCAAGTCAACGTGACCCTCTCAAGAAGCTCAAATCAAACTCAAATCAAATTCAAGCATCGAAGAGAGATTCAAGTCAACGCGACCCTCTCAAGAAGCTAAAGTCAAGTAAGCGAGCCTCGTAGATCATAGACTCGTACCTTTAATATTGTTGTAAAATCAGTGGATAAAATAGAGGTTGTATACATAACTTTCTGATATTATATAAACTCATTTGTCTATCTGTTTTGTGTTACAATTTTATTGCAATACAAAATTTGTTGTTACAACAACAATAACAAAGATAGACATAAATCAACGATTTTCTATATCAAAATCCAATCATATCATACAATAATCATGAAAAAATAGGTAAAAAGGTGAAACAATACAAAGGTAAATAATGCAATGAAGTTGAAACTCCATCTTACCGCCATTAGATTCGTCCTCAATTTTGAGAATCTTTACTTGGATTAGTGCTAGCGAATTGTTTTGAAGAGTGATTGATGGAAGATCTAAGGGAAAAAAAGAGTAAAGAGTAGATTAGAGAGGGAATAGACGAAGGATAAAATGTAGAGGCAGAGATGTAAATTAAAATTAGAGGTCAGAGGAGGATGAGAGAGCAGTAGGTGGTGGCTAAACAAAATCCCTGTTTAGACATAATTTAGGGTTAGAGGCACTTAATTGAGCGGGAAAACTTTTAATGAGAAGACGACACGTGTACAGGCTGATGTGTAGTTGTTTCTCTATTATACTTTTATATAGATGGATACAAACTATTTTTAGTTCATGTCGTTTACATTTTTAATATGAATATTCTACACTTTTAACAACAGGGTATTTTAGAGAAAAGAGAGGCAAATTTCACATAAATATTCCCAAGTGTGGACAATGGAAATTCATCGGCGCGGTGTTTCTTTTCAAAAAAACATTTTGTTTTTTAGAGTCCTACCAATTTTAAGGAAAATTGGAAACCATTTTAGAGATTCGAGTTCGTGTGAGGGTACGTGTTAGGAAGTCCATTAATTAAAACACCCAACCGCGCCCGCTGCAATAACGACCTCTACTAATGGACAACGATGACTGTTCGGTTATGTATCACATGAAAAATGCAATAATTGAATTAAACTCTAGCATGTGAATTCCGTTCTAGTCATTTAATGCAAATAACTTCGTCGAAGTGGTTTAGCATGTGAGTTCATTTAAATTAGCTAAAATAAACAAACAAAGGAAGGAAGGATAAGAGATGTTCTTACTCTTAATAAGATGTATTAACAAACATTAGTGTTTAGTTAAAATACAATACAAATTACAAAAATATTAACAAAAGGCTAAAATTAATTAAACATATTAAACTACAATTAATCAAATATCATCAATAAAAAAACAAACTAAAATACATCCTGGACAGACCCGTGCATTGCATGGATCTGAAAATTCGAAAAAGTCAGATTTTTCATAAACACAATGTTAATTACAAAACAATACTAAATCAATGAAATAAATCACGAAAATTAACCTTAAATTAAAATTACAAGTTATAAGTCTGGAAAAATATCACGAATTAATTTTTACATAATTAAAATCAAATAAACACAAATTAGATCAAATCCCCCTTATACTAAAAGAGTAAGAGTTTCTTGAAATTTCCCGCCTAAATGGCTTGCTATAAATGATATCATTATATCATATCTATAACTGGGCCGTACTATTCAATACAATATATAGATTGTTTTTGTGAACCTCCGCAATAAAGCTAAGAAAATATAATAAGAAAATGCGGAATTTTAGGAAATTTTTGAAACTTTTAAAGTTTAAAGCACCGGTTCAATAAAACCTAAAACATAAATAAAGTATGCAGAAATAAAATTAAGTTTATAAAACCGTGATAGTCAAAATGAGGAAAATATATCTCTCTAATGACAAGACAAGAAAGGGGGAGTCTAGGCAATCCTAGTGAACAAAGTACTAATCCAAGGTGCTCGCTAGCTCACACGTCTAAACCCCACAAATGCATCTGCACAAACTTGTCATTCATGTAAACATGAAAGCCACAGTCAGTGGGGAGTAACTCAAGGTTCTCCCAGCCACAAATGGTCAAAATGAACATAACAAAGAACTCAATTAAATAAATCATGTAAGATACTTACAAAAGACATGAACATCAAGTTTATATTTAAACATGGCAATTAAATGAGATGGAACAAGAGAGATCCACATTAGCATAATAAAGACTCAACTATTCATGTGAAATGATTAAATAATATGAAAGACAAGAATACAATCATTTATACAAAAGCACACATTTCAAGGGAATATAATATAGATATGAGATTTAGAATCCGAATCATATGAAGTAGATAAATAAGGGATCAATCAATACAAAATACGTGAATGGAAACCATAGCCATTACTTTGAAAACCTCTTTAACAAACAATTGCACTAGACGTGGCTACTAATGTCACATTCACACTTATGGCTTGCATCTCACCTTAAGAACGGATGGGAATATCAATCCCGACGATCATATCACAACTAGAAGGCGTGCATCTCACCTCTAGTATCCGATAGGACCAAGACTCTCACATCCAAACAATGACAATATCTATAACCAAGCAAGACCTTTACTACTCATTAACTATAATTCCCCTGGTAGGACGACAATGATAATCACAAAGACTCAGTCCTAGTCTAAATCTGGCCAGACTCTTGGGACAGTACAGTTCCCGATTCGACATCCGACAGGACAGTTCGCATCCAAGACTCAACAACAGATCGGAAGTCGAGAACCCACAATCGGCAGGACAGTCCGAAAGAGGCGGAAGATATGAGCTAAATCCATACTTGGCAGATCGGCACAAGTAGGGCGTAAAGATAAGTCAAGCAGTTAGGTATAACATAAAGGCATTATCATAAGAATGCGACTCACTAAAAGTAAGTTTTTATAATAATTCTTTCATACTTGTATTATGTTAATAAATATCTCATTTCATAATTAAACATGCCGGTTAAATAGAATATAACAAGCGGTGATGAATAATTCACGTTAAGTAGAACTACGGGATAAAATGTGACCAAGCCCAAGTGACCCCTTTATGAGCCCAATAAACAAACTATAAGAAGCCCAATAATTGAATCACATTAAGCCTAACAAACAAGACATGTTAAACCCAACATATTACTCATGTAAAATCCAACCATTAAATCATGTGAAGCCCAACAGTTTGATCATGTGAAACCCAACCATTTGATCATGTAAAACCCAATAACTTAATCATGTAAAACCCAATAACTTAATCATGTAAAACCCAATAACTTGATCATGTAAAGCCCACAATTTAGTAACTACAAATCACCAATAATAAGGGAGAAGGAGAAATAAGGGGTGTGAACCCGCCCCTTTACCCGTGACCAAACCACAACCACCAGGCCGTGGCTGCACCACCAACTCATGGCCGTGCACCAGCCCTCGGCCACCCACCACCCGTGGCCAGCTACACTATGACCAACACCACCGAAGACGGCCCAAACACTACAACAATAATCCATCCAAAACATCCAAAACAAGTAAACCATGAGACGCAATTACGAGCAAGCTTAAGACGGATATTTACACAAATTTTACTATACATATTACCCATCATTTATCACCCAAATCAATCGAAATCACCTGCGAATAACCACCATCCACGGCTGCCCATCCGTCGTGAGACAACCCCACAAAAGTGATAAAAACACGGTCCAAGCTAGACACTTTGATGCGAGAAAATTCAAATATACCCAAGACGAAATTAAAAGGGTAAAAAGTAAGCATAAAATCAGTCCCTTAATGCTACCTTACCCGCCTCAAAATAGGGTTCGAAACAGGTCATGGCACAGTTCTAAAACCGAACCCAGCAGGCCATACAACTCAATTATTAGCGGAAGTTAAAAGGGCAAAGTTGAGACGGAAGTGAGCACGACAAAAACGTGAATAATAACCTTTAAATTTAACCTAAAAATACTCGAAAAATGTCATGTAAAACATATCGTCAGCCCCAGTCGCACCCTTCATACCCAAATTTCAAAGAGAAACTGAGCCATGGAAACTACTCCAAACCAGCATGTGAAAGGCTAATAAATTCACACTTTGAACCACACATATGAGAAGAACATAAAGAGCCATACTTTACAACAAATAAGAGTATAAAACCGAGTAAAAAGGGCAAAATTTCGACACTTTGTCGAGTAACCTATCACTGTTACCTCGAAAGCTCTTTAATCTTCAAATAAACGGTCCACAAAGCACGAGTCTTCCTCCGGGTCTTCAAATTCTTCACCTAAAAACAAGGAAACGAAGTATTGAGGCTAAAAATCGAGGCTTTGGAAAGATGGCCGAAATCAAAACTTCCACAAGAGTGGAACTTTCTCACCTAGAAAGTTGAAGGACAGAGAGGGGAAGCTAATGGCGCAAAAAATCAAAGGAAAAGGTTGAGAAACGAGGGAGAAATCTGAGGTTGAAGATCGAATAAAAATGGCGTCTAAGGCTTGTTGTTTACTGATTTGCTTTTGTTGTTTTGCTGCGTGATAAATCGACAAAAAGAAAGGAAGAAGGAAAATGAGTAGTGATTGGCCGGTTGTTTTAGAGTGTGAGAGAGTGTGAGAGAGTGTGTAATAAAATAATGAGAGTAGGTGGAGTGTGTGTTGTCGACTTGGGATTGGTCCGGATTAGTTTAGTCTTATAAGCGAAAATGTGACGGTCTTTTACTAGACGGAAATATGTCTCAAGTCCACTATAACTTAAGACGAAAATATTATTATTATCATTATTATTACTATCCGACCGAAAATGTATATTTTTATATAAACTAGCTTATAAAAATGTAACTTTTATAAAAATTATGTTTAAGAAATGAAATTAATTAAATAATTTAAAATATAAATAAAATAATAGAATGGTTAATTAAATTATAAATGCTAAAACTGGAAAAATTGCGGGTGTTACAGTTTTATTCAGTTTAAAAAGATTATATATTTTTTCAGTTTGTATGAACATATATTGATATGATTTTCTGATTTTGTTATATAAATTAAATTGCACTAGTTACATGTATGATGTGATAGGAATATTTCATTATTATTATTTTTTAAAACTAAACATGATGGTCGTGGACGTTTTTTTTAGCAACTACTTTCTAATTAATTCTATTATTCTGTCTTTTGAAACAAATGTACAACAAATTCAGAGTATTCATAGATTTTTTTTTTGTTTTTTACTTCTAAATCGAAAAACTTAAAAATAATGTTTTTTTTTCTTATAGTTTGACTTAATATCTATCTCTGCTCCTGATCATTTAAATTTTGGTTAATAATTTTAATTTTTTAATTTAACATATGCATAAATGTATTTATTACAACACATATATTATCTGATTGTATTATCAATGTCATTCCATCACGTTTATATTACGCCTTTAATGAATAGGGTTATTTAATGACAATAATCCATCCTAAGTCCTCCATTCCTCATTTAATCCAACCTATTGATTATCCCATATTAATCTGATCTATTCTATCATTTAACTTTCATTAATCTTGTTCCATAATTCACCTGCTAGAACCAGTTGCCCAACCGGTCATGACATGGGACCTTCTTCTTCTTCTTCTTCTTCTTCTTCTTCTTCTTCTTCTTCTTCTTCTTCTTCTTCTTCTTCTTCTTCTTCTCCTTCTTCTTCTACATTTCTCCATTGGCATTCTTCAAAACTTCATCTTTCTTATTCATTTCTTCATACTCCCTCCATTCACAAAAGGAAATCTAAAATCCGTAAACCATAATAATCAGTTATTCAGTCTCTCCCTCCTTCCTACCCACTCTAATCTCTCCATCAGTGCATCCTCAACCACCGTCAAACCCAAAACAACCATCACACACATCTCCCTCTTTGTTCTCTACAACCTATCTCCGTCACTACCACTGAACCGGAAAACACCGGACCACCACCCTCCACCACCTCGGATCGTACCACCGATACCACCACCCCGAACCTCAGAGTGCACCGCCAATATCACCCCCTACCACCACCGAACCACATACTCCCCTAATAACGTAAAACCCTTACTCCCCCTCGCCTGCCCATATGGATTATAAGTACATGGATTATAAACCCGTTGATTCTGTTGGAATTTGTCATGGATTATAAGCTACAAGAACAAATTTTAATTGATTTTACAAAACCTAGAATTTGTCATGGTTTATAGAACGATAGTTCTTTGTTTCAATTGATGTTTTCAATTAATTGAGGTGTTGATTGAAGAAGAAGAAGATTGTCAAATGGTCTAGATTATAGAGGTTTTCAGTTGAGGTTTTCAATTAATTGAAGAAGTAGAAGTTTGGTATAAGAAGAAGATTGGTAAGATATTATTTTTTATTTATTTTTAATTAAAGAACGGAGTAAAATGGAGGGGTGACCTGTAACAAGTTGCCCTTCCATTGTATCAAAATAAGTTAAATGATAGTAAACAAAAGATTAATATGGGATAATCGATAGGATGGATTAAACGAGGAAGGAGAGGCTTAGGATGGATTATTGTTATTAAATAACCCTAATGAATATAATGATATAATAACAATATTTTATAAAACAAACTTAACAAAATGTTACAATAAAATCGACAATCTTATGCGGAGTATAAGTGTTGAACCTTCTCTTTTCTTAATACAAAACATTACTAATAAGAAATTTCATAATTAAATTTCAAATGGAATTTTATTATAGTGGTAAAATTGTTAAATTCGCTAATATCTCTATCTAAAAATAAATTTCATAAACAAATTCCAAATGGAATTATTACAGTGGTAAAATTATTTAATTCTCTATTATCTCTATTTGAAAAATCGCGCATTCGCGCGGGATCTATGCTAATTACATATTAAATAGCTAAATAAATAAACTAAACATGTGAAAAATCATAAAAACGAATAAAACATGGCAAATCCAGCAAGAGCTTCATTATAATTAATTTAAACATCAAAAACTTTGAGTTGATTATCTAAATTATAACATGCCATAAATCATTCACGATTAATCATTAAACATGCTAAAACTGAATAAAAACACTAAAAAAAACGTGAGAAAGAGAAGGGTATTATTGCATCCTCAACATACATGTAAACCGTTGACACCATCTTGGGTTGTTATTGATCATAGATTAATCTCGAGGGGCCGTCGTCGACGAAAGTTGAATACTTGAACAGGGATTTGCAAAGTTGAGCAAATGATTTCTAAACGCGATTTTCTCTTTCATTTTACGATGGAATTTTGATTCGAAAAATGCTCTGGAACCGAAAAACATTTCTAGTGCTTGTTTTTGAGTGTGATTTCTTGTGAATGGTGTGTGAATTTTAGGAGAGCTTAGAGTAGCAAAAGTGAGCAGAAGGAGAGGTATATATAGGGAGAATCGTAGGGTAGAAGTAGGGTTAGAGAACGAGATAAGAACTCGGTTTTTGAAGGTGTTTGTTGGGGAGTTTGCTTGGAGATTAAGGTAGGGAATAAATATGGTCGATGGTTATGGCAAGAGAATGGATAAGGAAAGATAAGGAAAGATTTAGAGACAGGTTTTTGGAATACAATCTCCTTCTCTTATTTTCTAATCTTTCCTCTATCTTTTCGAGCTGTCAATGGCAAGATGAGATATAGGAAAGATAGTGTTCTTAGTGAGCAAGCAAAGGGTAGTTCAATGGGGAACTTGGAGCTCAAGAAAACGAGCTCCAAAGCTCGGCAAGGCAGGGTACGATGGGAGGCTTGGGATTGCGTTCGTAAAGCTTAGCTTGGACGTGGGCATTGTAAGGACCTGACCGCCACGGTCGTAACATAACCCTAATAAGATGGGATTCTTCCTCTGATCCTATTATTTGTCCTCACTTAAGCTCATAAGGAGAAGGCCTTGTTACTAACTAGTGGGTAGAATCTATTATAAGATTCTTATGATCTCCTTATTCTTTCCATGTGAGACAACTTTCCTCACATTTTATGGGGTGTTACATTCTCCCCCACATAAGGAGCACAACATCCCCGTTTTGTCTGGAAGCATAACCGCTGCCCATAATCTTCCCCTGCTAGGTGAGTGATCACACTAGACCGTATAACCATTGCCTCCAATCACCACACGGTCGCAGAGTTGCTCTAATACCACTTGTAACGACCTGACTCGCCAATGTTGTAACACAACCCCAATACGATGGGATGCTCCCTCTGGGGCTATTATTTGTCCTCACTTAAGTCCAAAAGGAGAAGGCTTTTTAACTAAGTGGTGGGTAGAATCTATTATAAGTTTCTCATGATCTCCTTATTCTTTACATGTGGGACAACTTTCCTCACATTTTATGGTTTGTTATAGGCATGGACTATGTTAAGGGCTTGGAAGGTGGGCTAACTAAGCGAGGGAGTTAGGTTAGAGGGGAGAAGAATTGGGTGGTGTTTGTCGTGGGTTTGAGCGTTGGAAAACAAGGGTGTCGAGGAAGGGGTATGGCTAACTTTGGATGATTTTTGTTTGGTTTAAGGAGAGGGAAAAGGCCGGGCTTGGTGGGGATCGAACACGGGTTGATGGGGATGCGCATTAGGTTGAAATCTCATCAAAATTCAGGCCTAAATTGAACACAAATCAAGTTAGAAATTGAGTATAAAACCGTCGTAAAAATTGGGTTTTCAAAACAATTTATTAAACGATTTAAATTCTCGCATTCATTTTTCAATTCACGTAACTCAAAAATGATTTTTCATATCAAATAATTATTTCATTTTCAATAAAATAAACTTGAAAAAATAAATTCAAATTAAAACAATAAAATGAATTTATTAGTTTACAAAAAATACTAATTTAAATATCATTTAAATTAATAAAATAATGTCATCGACAACGACCATTCTACATCGTAAAACGAACTCCAAATAATGACAATGCTAACTGAATAATACATATCGTCCGATCATCATCGTGTTTGTTGAGAGCCAATAAATTTCAGTATCGACAGATACGAGTATCTACACCAAGTTTCCAATATCTTCTCATAGTAATCCAAATTTTACATCATCCTAAAATAATACTGATACATGAAAGACAAGAGTGACTTGAACTTGCGTTTTGAACTTATACCCTAATACATGAGAGACATGGGTATAAGTTCAAAACGCAAGTTGAAGTCACTTTTGTCTTTCAGATTCGTTCACTCAATTTAAAAGCTCAATACCTCCGAAAATATAGCTACTTATGGTGTGATTTTTGTTGGAGATGAAAGTACATGATGTTAGCTTTCCAACAAGTGGTCATACGCCTTATTTGGTTAAGTAACGAAGGAGATATGATCGTTTTAAGTTGAGTTGTCCAACTTCTACGCGGGTGACGAACTGACTATAGTTTACTTCCCTAAATCGAGTCTTATTATTAGTTTCCTTGTTTTATTTTACCTAATAAGTTTAAGGTAGTGTTGTTTATTTCCTAATTTTAGAAAGTTGTAATAAGGTAATTTTGCCAATTCTCTAAGGGTCGAGTTTAGGAAATTTGTTTTTAGGCAGTTTTAAGAATTCTCTTAGTCGGCCTACTCTACTATAAATAGAGGGCTTTTTATTCAGTTTTATTAATCAATGAGAGAGTTCAATTCAAGTTTTATACTTGTGTGTTTTATACCTTGCGAGTTATAAGATTGTTATTTCATTCTTGCGAGGGTGAGATACTTACCATTCTTCCTTGCGAGGTTGAGTGTTAGTCGTGATTCAAATCGAGTTCCTTGCGAGGGAGGAGAGAATTTCACGTCATATTCTAGTTTTAGTTGAGGGGTCTTGCGAGAATGTCACAACTAATTCATATCCATTTATATATCGTTTTAATTTCCGCTGTAAAATTATCTCTGAAAACATAAAAATTGTTCTAGTTTTACATCAGTTTGGTAAAACTCGTAGTTATTTTATATTTGATAAATATTGCAATAAGGAGGCGTGGTACTCTATTGAGATTAAAGACCTACTAAATTTTAATATGGATGATTCTCAAATAGAGGAGTGTGATGCAAGTGTTAAGGAGTCGTCCTTTCAAGTTGAATCTGAGATCAAGATGATTTATAGCAATCAGGATTCTCAAACATCATCCTTATTAGAGGAGGGTGACTATAAATCCCAAATCGGGTCCTATATTGATACTTTCTTATATAGTGATATCAGTGCCAGTGTTAAATTCTCTACTTGGCTGTTCATGAGAAGGTTTAAAGACTATATTGAAGATGATAAACTAAAGAAGTATTATTATGTCTACTCTAATTTAAATATCTTCTTGTTTGCAACATCAGTTGTATTTGATCCAGGAGGTCGTAGGTCAAAGAATCGAGACGATTCTTTTTTGAAGAAGGGGAGAATGATACATGAGAGACATGGGTATAAGTTCAAAATGCAAGTTCAAGTCACTCTTGTCTTTCATGTATCAAATACTCCCTCCAATTTATGGTTTTCTTCCCTTTTTTTTGTGGACACAAACATTAAGGGTGTGAATAAAAGACTTTGGTGAGGTATGATGATTGGAGATAGGGATGAATAATTAGGAGTTGTGGAATAAGCCACCCCGCGCGTTGTTTTTGAGGCGGCGACACTTCTCCCACAGAACTCCGGCGCGAGCCAAAGCACGTCATGGGCCGTTACTAATTTGTAAGGTATTAAAACTGGTGAAAGGTTTGACAAACATGCATTTGTGGAGTCGCCACCAATTTTTAAGGAAAATTTGAACCGTTCGAATACTTCGCGTCATGTCAAGACACAAAGTAGTGACATGAACACTAAGAAATTCTTACCCTTAGCATTCTATGTCTAGAATGACTCTCGTGATGCCAATGAAC